>NC_056729.1:1730433178-1730660678 GCF_019279795.1 Protopterus annectens | reverse complement strand
CTTTTAAATTTATTTCTCCAGAAAACACTGTGTAATCAAGGATGTCTGTAGGCTGACAGAAGTGTGACATTCCTTTCTGCATACATGTTAATGAGTTATGTATTCCAGATATTCTTACAGTTACCACAGATAATTAAAATAATTGGGAAAATGTAGTGTCAGAGCACAATTTATTTCAGGGAGTGACTAAGATAAATGAGAGTAGTTTATACAACCCACAGACAGAAACAGTTTTGTAAAGTAATTGCAACATGGCAAAGCAGAGAACAGATCATGCATTCATTTGTGAAGTGTTTTACATGCGTTCTTTCTTCAGTATAATGAACACATGTTGTGGCCATTGCCCAAGTCAGTAGTACATAGCATAGTTTTATTTTGTACATTAGCTACAGAAGCAGTTACTTAGTAATTGACTTTGTTTTATTTTGTACATTAGATACAGAAGCAGTTAGTTAGTAATTGACTTTGTTTTATTTTGTACATTAGATACAGAAGCAGTTAGTTAGTAATTGACTTTGTTTTATTTTGTACATTAGATACAGAAGCAGTTACTTAGTAATTGACTTTGTTTTATTTTGTACATTAGCTACAGAAGCAGTTAGTTAGTAATTGACTTTGTTTTATTTTGTACATTAGATACAGAAGCAGTTACTTAGTAATTGACTTTGTTTTATTTTGTACATTAGCTACAGAAGCAGTTAGTTAGTAATTGACTTTGTTTTATTTTGTACATTAGCTACAGAAGCAGTTACTTAGTAATTGACTTTGTTTTATTTTGTACATTAGATACAGAAGCTGTTAATTCTTGTATTGAAATGAGCTGCAGTATGTCAGGTAAAAGTGCTGCCATGTCTTCAGGAGCCAAGCAAGAACTACATCAGCAGTCTCTTTTCACATTTTTTCAGAAAGGCCATAAAACACGGGGAAGGTTCCGTCTCTAAGGGTAAGTCAACTACAGGATAATGTCCTATATTCTCTGGATAATTATCAGGGGTGGCTCATGCTATTGGGCTGCAGGACTGCACCCCCCCCCCAGCTGTAGAAAAGAAAGGAAAGAAAAATAAGAAAAGCTGTAAAAATAAGAAAATCTGTAAATAAACAAATGCGATGAGTCCTGGAACTTCGCGCATGCGCACTCACGGCATTTCCAATATCCAGACTGCTGGTGAACCAGTCTGGAGCATGCGCATGGAATCCAGACTGCTGGTGAGACAGCCCAGATCAGGAAGACAGCATTTAACAGCAGAAATCCCAGCAGTCTATGCAGTTATAACTGCATAGACTGGAAGGGAATCAGACTGCAATGTCTGCAGGCTGGAAGGGAATCAGACTAGCAGCTTGTTCTCGCGGGAAGGGGAATGACTTTCTCGTGGACTTTTTACAGCAATATATGAACTTGGAAAGGATGTGCAACATACTTGGAAGGAAACAAAACTGGGCTTCAATGGAGAGGTGGGTAGGGTGTGTGTGTGTGTGTGTGTGTGTGTGTGTGTGTGTGTGTGTGTGTGTGTGTGTGTGTGTGTGTATGTGCGTGCATTTATGTTGGCAGGTGGGGCTGGGATAGTTAGGTTCTGCAAATGAAATATAAAACTTTATCAACAGTTTTGTTTCTCCATTCTGCATTATTTAGAAATTAATTTTAATCTATATTGTTTAGTGAATTTGAAAAAGGAAGAGTAATATATTATCTTTTGTAAAATTATTTTCAACTGTTCCTCTGTGTGACAATTAATAGCTATTACTTTAATATATTCTTCTAGGATGAGGTGGCTGAAAGACCACATTTCAGGCTTGTAAGTGATAAGGCTGGAAACTACTCTTTCTCATGGAAACGTTAAATAAGCGAGGATATTATAAAGTAATAAGCTCAAAGGATCTGTAGCTGCATGTTTCCAGGTGTTTAGTCCTATGTGAGTGATGTTGCCAGGTGCGTAACAGCTCAGTAACATTGAGTAAAGAGCTGAGGGGCACTATCTGAGAAAGGGTGGGGAGCTCACAGTAAGAAAGATTTTCCAATACAGTGAAGAGTTTGCAAACAGCTCACTTTTTCCATTAAAACATCTTAACAGAGCACTATAAAGATAGGACAAGGTAAGACCTGCACAGTAAACAATGTCAGTGCTTCTTTAGCTAGGGCAGGTGAGTTTTTCTTATAAAAGAATGTCTTTGAATTGTTACTGTAAAATACCTGTTGAATATGATTTTATATTACCTCCTTACTCTATGCATAATCTTATTTCCTGTAAAAATATCCTTTGGCATGTGCTCGTACTGTCATTGTACACAATCCATTTATTTAGAGTCATTGTTCATGTAATTTACACAGTTTTGTTTTATTCTATTTCTAGGGCATCACTGTATGTGTGTGTGTGTGTGTGTGTGTGTGTGTGTGTGTGTGTGTGTGTGTGTGTGTGTGTGTGTGTGCAAAATGCCCCAGTTAAATATACTTGGTGGCTAGAGAGAGACTCAAACCCTGTACCCTTGGGAGCAAGTAGCAAGAGCTTGCATTCCCTACCCACCACCACTTGCAAAATTGTTGCCTCATATTTTTGTTCTTGCGTGATTTTCTGGATTTTGAATTCACTAAATAATGACAGGCATTTGAATTTTAGACATCATATTCTTCAGAAAGTACACAGTAACACAAAACCTTATATTCTAGCAATTTTATATTTATAAGATCAATATTTGAAATCTGTCCCTATTTTTGAGGCTGTATTCCCCCATTATTGGCTTTGTCTAGCTGTTTTGTGCTAAGATGTTGAGAGCTATGGTGAGAACTGAATTCACTAAATGATAGCCATTTCAAGACTTGGCAGTGAAATGCATGGTGATAACACAGCGTTTTGTTCTAGCAACATTTCAAAATTATACAAGCAATGTTTAAAATGTGTCCCTAGTTTTTGGGCTTTTGTACCCCCCCCCCCCAATAAATTTTGGCTTTTTCCAGATTTCTTGTGCTTTAAAGTTGACAGATACAGTTGAGTGTTGAGTGGATTTTACAAAGAGCTGAGAGCTTAAAGAGAAATTTAATGCTGCTTATGTTGAGTCTGCTTGTATTGTTAATAGCACAACAGGTAGTGTACTTGCTTTTGATGCAGAAGGCTGTGGGCTCTACTTCCACAGTATATAGATGCATTGCTGATACTGTACTGTGTTGTACTTTTAAAGGGGGTGGATGCTGCAGTCCTGAAAATGTCCTCTTTGGTAGAGATACCTAGTAACAATGAACCTGCTATCAGTTTGCCATCCATTCCCTATTCCAATATTACTAGCTTATCATTTTTTAAGGTAACATAGGCAATGTATTCCTCAATGGCAATAGGCACTTTATTTGTAGATGAAACAATGAAATATAAAGTTGTTTGCTAGCAGCAACCTCTTCATTAGTTACAGATCTCTTTAATGTGGAATTATTTAGATGAATACTTTTACTTCTGCAGAGATTGTGCATATTTGCTGACACTGGTGGATTATAGAAGCTTGACGACTTTTATGATGGAAATGTTCTAAACTGGGCAGTTTTGTCATTATTGATGCATGTATTTTGTTTCATTGTTTACTGGAAAAATGTTTAAAACAATAAATTTAAAATGCCCACTAACAGCTGTACTGTATTATACAAGGAATATAATTTAATACTATCAGGGTGGTGTATCAAAGAACACATGTATGTTTCCTGTGCAAGGGTCCTATGATTTGAAAACACCCCAAAGTTAATCTTTATCTGCCACTGGCCAGATGTATTTTCTTTGAATGTGGGTTTCAGTGCTGTTTCAATGAATTTGAGTTTCAAGGGCAGAGAAGTGTTAATGCTACGTCTATTTTCATTGTGAGACTGCATTGCTTTGTTTAGCAGATGTCCATTAGTGTTTGTGCTGTAAAATGTAAAATAAAACTTTTAAATGAAATCCAAATCATCGTAGAAGTAAAGCAGTATGCACATTACAGTGTTTATGGTAAATGGGGTGAAATAGCCAAGTAATGGGACATTGGAATAGCTGCAGGGGGAGGCCCCATTCAACCATGATTTTGTGAGGGGGATGGGTGGCAAACTCAGACAGAGCCAGCTGAACTATACCTCTTAACTGTCCAGATTTTTGCAGAATGAACAGATTTTTGCTTTTTATTTTTAGTTTGTTCCTCATAAAATGTGTGGTTTTCTGGCAAATCATTTAGGAATGAAGTCACTAAATAATGACAGACATTGTGTTTCAGACTTCATACTCTTCAGAAAAATGTATGCTATAGCAAGACCTGTTGTTCTGCAACTGTTTACATTTATACAAGAGCAATTTTTAGCACTGTTTATATGTTCCTCAATATATTTGGGCTTGTCCAGATTTCCTACATTAAGAGGATAAGAGGTACGTGCAAATAAATCACTTTATAGAATTAGGTATATCCAAACCTCTCAACTATCCCCGATTTTGGCTCAAAATGTTGCTCTTCCCCTAATAATCTCTCCGCAAAATGGCAAATTTGGAAGAAAACATGGAGGGTTTACAATTAATAAGTAATTGTAATGATCAGGGTTATAGATTACTTTTAATTCCAGAAATGCATGTAGATCTTATTTTGTCAGCTGTTCAAGTTAACAGTACTAATATTTAAAAAGTGTCCCTTCTTTGACAGGTTCCCAGCTGTATTGTGTGGTTATTTTATATTTTTGCATCACATTTTTGGTCCATTTTTCATAAAATTGTGGTTTTCTGGCAAATTAGTGGCAAATCCTTAAAGACTGAAGTTAGAAAATAATGACAGACATTTGAATTTCAGATTTCATTCCCTTCAGGCAAGTCATACTAATGCAAGACTTACTATTCTATTATCTTTCTAAGTTTATAAGAGCACTATTTAAAAATTATCCTTATTTTTGGCCCTTTGTCCCACTTCTGTTTATGGCTTTGTCTAGATGTTTTGCTCTGAGGCTGAGAGGTATGACAAATTTGTCAGGGCCATCACCATCGGCCAGAGACATTTCAAATTGTGACATACTTCTTGCACCCCACTCCCCCACATAGTGACTGGATGTGTCCAAGCAAGGCAAGGAGCAGTTATGCAGTGTAAGTGTGCAGTGTATCCCCCCATCCAAGGTAGACACAAGTACTACAGTGACTTTTCATCTGTCCTTGATTTTGCAGAATGTTCTGGTTTTCTGTCATATTTTATACTGTTGATTTATTCTGGTTTTCTGTCATATTTTTATACTGTTGATTTATGCTTCTTATTCAGAAAAAGCATGTTGTTGCAGTGGCTGTTGTTCTGTGTTTAAGTAGCAATGCTTTAATGACCATCAGGTAAGCTTGTCTGAGACTGTAAGATGCAAGTAAGCTTTAATATGCATACTGTTAAAGAATTACCAGCAGTGAAAGCCTTTTCATTGTTGCGATGCCGAGAATATTTACATAACTAGATAATGTATAAGCCTTGGGTATTGAAATGCATATGACAGTATTTGTAATAAAGGACAGGATTACAGTATTTTCAGAAGCTCATTACATTTGTTGGAGACTTGTAGTCATCTTTGCAGGCTTTACCCATAAACTAAACAAAATGAAAATCTATCATGTGTGGTCCATAACCTGTGCAGTAATCCTTTAAGCAATTTATCTTGAGCTTGTTTCTTGTTTGCTGTTCATTTTTTACTTGGATCATGTTTTACCCATGAAACAAGTAGATAGTTGTTGTCAGGCAGCAGGTTTTTTTTGGATGACAAAGCAAAATCCCTAAATGGGAAGGCATCTCTGATCAATACTAGCAAAAAACTACGATCACTCATAAAATCATCCAAGGCCAACTTTGAGAGAAAAATCGCTAATGACACAAAAGACAATCATAAAGCCTTCTTTAGCTATGTTAGAAACCTGGGTGGAAACTCCCAGATATGCTCAGAATTAGTCCAAAATGATAAAAAAATCACTGAACCCACAGACATTGCCAACATACTGGCAGACAGGTTCAGTGCAAATTTCTCCCCTCCCTCCCCCCCAAAAGGAGAAATATCTATCCCACCAGAGTCTAGCCTCCCAAACATCTCAGATGCCCAGGTGAGAGCTGCTCTCTCTAAAGCAAAAAACACAGCATCAATGGGACCGGACGGTGTCCCCGGCTGTGTGCTACACGAACTCAATGAGGAACTAAACCCACACATAAGGCTGCTGTTTAATCTTAGCCTTACTACAGGATACGTGCCCAAAGAATGGCGTACGGCAACTGTGGTCCCACTCCACAAAGGCGGTGCTTCTACGGACCCTGGAAATTACCGCCCCATAAGCTTGATGAGCCTTGTCTGCAAAGCTATGGAGAGGATCATAATGGAACTCATAAATAAAGACATTGGGGACCTACAGACACTGGATCCTACCCAATTTGGCTTTGTCAAGGGCAGATCCTGCCTCTTGAACTTGGTCGACTTTTTCGAAACAGTCACTAAGGCCATTGATGAGGGTAAGGCAGTTCACACAGCCTCCCTTGACCTAGCAAAAGCATTCGACACAATACCCCACTCGGGCATCATAGAAAAGCTCACCAGCTTAGATGTAAACCCATATGTCACAAGATGGGTTGCAAACTGGCTCAAGGACAGAACACACAGGGTTAGAGTTGCTGGTGCCATGTCAGACTCTAAGCCGGTCACGAGCGGTGTCCCACAGGGCTCAGTCCTGGGCCCCCTCTTGTTCGGCATTTATTTTTCTGAAGTGCAGGCAAACATAGGGGGATTGTGGCTGACAAAATTTGCAGATGACTGCAAACTGGGCACCATAATTGACACTCCATCAGACACAGACATCCTCCAGAAAGGTCTCATAGAAATGGATCACTGGTGCCAGAGCCATGGCCTTAAGCTAAATGCCAAAAAATGTATAGTCATATCCTTTGGAAAAAACAAGGTAACCCCTAATTACCACATAGGTGGTAATCCATTAAACACGGAAGAAGTTATCAGGGACCTGGGGACCCAAGTTGACAGTAACCTCTCTTTTGACACTCACATTGCCAAAGTGGTTAGGAAGACCTTCTACATTGCCCACCTGATCATGAAGGGATTCACATCCAGATCAGGAGAGGTCATTGTACCCCTGTACTCTTCACTTATCAGACCAATGATTGAGTACAATGCCCCATTCGGAATGTACCTTACCCGACACCTGCAGCAGTTGGAAAGACCCCAAAAGTTCCTCACCAAAAGGATAAAGGGGCTCAAACATATGTCATACGATGCCCGACTGAAGAAACTCCAGCTCTATTCAGTCGCATACCGCCTGCTCAGAGGTGATCTGTGCCTGACATACAAGGCCATGTCCAACCCGGAATTAATGGACATGCTCCACCTCAAAAAATCCAAATCCACCAGAGCCACGAGAGCAAGAGACTTAAACCTCAACACAGATATAAATAGGACGTGCTGGAGGGACAGATTCATCACCCAGAGACTCCCTACACTATGGAACAGAATCCCAGTCCATGTGAGGCAGAGCCCCTCACTGACTCTGTTCAAGAGAAATCTTGACGAGTGGATGGGAGATCGTAGGTTTACCCCGGGAATCATCTCTGTATCACTGCTGGACAGAGGCACAGCAAACTAATGGGTATAGTATTCTCATCCTAAGGGGTGGTGAAAGCCACACACACTCTGGCTAGGCTTATAAATGCCCTAGGGCAGATAGCCTAGTATGAACCTATGAACCTATGAACCTATAAGAAACATTTTTAAAAGTGGGGGTATCACAGATATTGCTACTTTCAGCATGTTACTTGGTAATTTTATAAAGCTGAATATAAATTATAATTAAAACTGCAGTGCAAGGAGAAGTGGTTTGAGTTGAGTGCTCCTCGTTCTTTATACTCTACCACTTGAAGAGGCTATAAAATATCTAAACTCTACTTTTTTATCCATCCTTGATAAATATGCACCTAAACGGTCTATCCAAATGAAATCCAAACCAGCCCCCTGGCTTTCTAAAAAAAACAGACAGAAAATTTTACTGAGGAACAAATCTTGGGCTAAGTGGAGGGCTAACAAAAATATCTCTGATCAACAAAACTTTAGGCAACTGAGAAATAGTACAAAAAAGGGCAATACTTATGGATAAAAAGAACTATTACTGTAAACTACAGCAAACTCATCAGAACAATCCCCAAATATTTTGGTCCAGTATAAACAAACTCCTTTCCCCAGGACACTCTCACACACCTACCCCTCTTGAGGCTGATCCTAATACCCCCTTTCAAACTGCCAATATCTTTAATACTTTCTTCACAGAGACCATTCAGTCACTAGCCAGTCAACTAATCCCAGACAACTCAAGCCTTCTCACCACCGTATCAGCTTCTCTACCAACATTTAAACTGCAACCCATCTCTACTACTCTCATCTGTAAACTCATCCAAAAAACTTAAGCCTTGTACTCCTTCTGCTGACCAAATACCATCAGAATACTTGCAAAAAGCAGCTAAGGTAATTGCATACCCTGTATCCATGCTCATTAATAGAACCATTAAGGAAGGAACCATTCCAGACATTTGGAAAATCTCCCATATTATTCCCCTACATAAAGGTGGCAATTCAAATGATTACTCTAACTACAGGCCAATAGCTCTATTATCTCCTCTATCTAAAATAATGGAAAAATGCATTCACCGACAACTACTACATCATTTATCTCAACATAACATTATAGCAAACTGCCAACATGGCTTTAAGCCATCACACAGTACCACAACTGCCCTACTATCTTTTATAGATACCATCAATAGAAACCTCTTATCTGCTCTCTTTATTGACCTCTCAAAAGCTTTTGACATGGTCAACCATGCCCTTCTCATCAGCATTCTAGAATCCCTTTCCTTTGACTGTCAGACTATTAAATGGTTCAGGTCCTACCTTAGCAATAGGCAACAAGCAGTTCTCTGGCAAAACAACATATCATCCCTTCAGCCTGTTACCCTCAGAGTCCCTCAAGGCTCTATTCTAGGACCACTTCTCCTTTCACTATTTATCAATGACCTCCACATGGCAATCACTCAAGCCACCTGCATACAATGCGCAGATGATTCTACGCTAGTATGCTCAGCAAACTCCCCTTCAGAACTACATTCTCTAACCCAGAATGTATTTAACATAGTAGAAACATGGTTTACAAATAGATGCCTCCTTCTCAATGCTAAACAAACTAAGCTCCTTCTCTTTACACCCACCAACAAATCCTCGCCCATAGATTTCTCAGTTTTTTTCCAATAATGGCACTATTATACTTCCTAACACAACCACTAAACTGTTAGGAATAACCGTTGACAATAACCTTACTTTTGACAGCCATATAAATAACACTATCAAAACTGTCAACAGAAAAATATGCTCCTTATATAGGATCAAACCTTTCCTAACTCCTATAGCTAGAACCACAATTGCTCACTCCCACTTAATCTTAACGCTTTTGTACGCCTCACCCATATATACTAACCTAAAGAAAAGTAATCTTACCAAACTAACAAATTCCTATAATAACATCGCCAGATTTGCCACTGGCAATCCCTTTGGAACCCACCACTGTATGAATCTAAGGCAACTAGGCTGGCTTGAACTTCAAAACAACTGATAGTATCCCAACTCAGCATTGCCCACAAGATCTTCTACCAACCCAACAGCACTCCTATACTTTCCAATCTCATCCTCCATTACAAAAATCTGAATTCCCTGCGCTCTTCTAAGAAACTGCTTGCTTGCATATGCAAGTCTAACAACCTGGCTGGAGACTCTCTTTTTTCTAACACAGTGGGAAAAATCTGGAACCCACTGCCTGATGAACTAACATTACTTTCATCCTTGCCTCTCTTTAAACATAACCTCAAAAAACACCTCAAAACACACTGGTTATGCCCCTGCAGCAACCCTGACTAACCATTTGTTTTTTACTAATTATAGCTCCTTTTACTTCTTATTCCTCCTATTCTTACATAAATTACTAACACTCGTAATGGATTGTTACATGCTAATTACTTAAATTACTAACACTCGTAATGGATTGTTACATGCTAATTACTTAAATTACTAACACTCGTAATGGATTGTTACATGCTAATTACTTAAATTACTAACACTCGTAATGGATTGTTACATGCTAATTACTTAAATTGCTAACACTCGTAATGGATTGTTACATGCTAATTACTTAAATTACTAACACTCGTAATGGATTGTTACATGCTAATTACTTAAATTACTAACACTCGTAATGGATTGTTACATGCTAATTACTTAAATTACTAACACTGTAATGGATTGTTACATGCTAATTACTTAAATTACTAACACTGTAATGGATTGTTACATGCTAATTACTTAAATTACTAACACTCGTAATGGATTGTTACATGCTAATTACTTAAATTACTAACACTCGTAATGGATTGTTACATGCTAATTACTCAAATTACTAACACTCGTAATGGATTGTTACATGCTAATTACTTAAATTACTAACACTCGTAATGGATTGCTACATGCTAATTACTTAAATTACTAATACTCATAATGGATTGTTACATGCTAATTACTTAAATTACTAACACTCGTAATGGATTGTTACATGCTAATTCCTTGTAAGATAGACTAACTGATGCTCCTAAATTAATATGCTGATAAACTCTATCTAGTATAAGTATTAAACTTATTAGAGTAAATTCCTACTCTATATTATTATTACTTGTACAGCATACTTTTTGTTTCTAGGTAGTATTTCTTGCTGTACTTTTATTATAATCCTTTCTGTTAATTTTTAATTTTTAAGTTCTATAATTGCTGGAGCTTTTCTCCCCGGGCCTCTACTGAAAATGGAAATATATCCAGTTAGACTAGCCCGGTTAACAAATGTAAAATAAATAAAACAATAAATAAATATTTGATTTTGACTGGCATTCCAGTAATGTATTTAAAAAGTAATTGATTTTTCATGCCTCACAACCTTTTTGTTTCCATCTAGATATTAAGTAAGCTGTCATGTAGCCAATGCATTGAAAGATTGTTTTTCTTCTACAATTCATTTTGTCTTGATTGGACTGTATAATGATGGTTTGGCAGTGGCACCCAGGGCAGCATATTTAAAAGTCCCAGTTTTTGTGGTTTTTAGCATAGCCCCACCCCTTTCTAGTTAGCCCCACCCATTCATCTGTCTCCTGCAGCCCCTCTTTGATTTGAAGTCACCAGCCGCCACTGATGATTATATTAGATCAGATATGTATGACACTATTTCCTGTGGTAAAATATTTATGTAGGATTTTGTGACTTAGGGTGTTCATAAGTTTTACTGATTCTGTTTTGAAAGGAAATCAGGTGATGAATGGAAAATGAACTGAAAGGTACTGTACTTTAAAACTTTGGCTTGTTTATGTATCAAGGAAGGAGCTGATGTGTGAGATGTAACATCTTAGTAGTCCTTGTTGTGTACTTTGCATTTCTTTGTAGGTTTGCCGGCATCCAGTGTACAGATTGTGTTTTCCTGTGATTTTTTTCTTGTTAGCAAAACGTTTTGTTTCTGTATATGCTCTTCAGCGTAGGCAAATGTAGTTGTATTTCATTTTTATTTGCACTGTTAGGGAAGTTATCACCTGTTTATACTTGTTTTCATTTTTTTTAAACCAGTAATCAGAGAGTCGTGTGCTTGACGACACGGAAAACACAGTTAATGAATGTAGTGCCATCAAAGAAGTCAGTCAAGGTAGCGCTATCACTGAAGTCAGCATTTCAAGAGATAACATAGAAGTCAGTCAAGGTAGTACTACATACCTCTCAACCTGGAAACATCAAAAATCTGGACAAGGCCCATGAAAAATAGGTACAAATCTGTACGCTGATTAACATCAAATTTGCATACATAATTACATAACCCTGCCCACTCCAATGGAATTGTGGGCTACCAGCTTTCAAACGCAAGCTTTAGAACAGACAACCAAAATATGGCACCAGACTCCCCCTGCAGCCATTCCAGTGTCCCATTACCTGTCTATTTTGCCCCATTTACCATAAACACTAATGTGCACATACTGCTTTACTTCTATAATGGTTATTGGATTTTATTTTTACATTTTATAGCACAATGCACAAACACTAATACACATATGCTAAACAACAAAGCTGCTAAACAAAGCAATGCAGTCTCACTATGAAAATAGACTTAATTGGCATTAAAACTTCTCTGCCCTTGAAAGTCACATTCATTGAAACAGCATTGAAACCCACACCACATACAAAGAAAGTGCATCTCGCCAGTGGTGGATAATGATTACATTCAAGAGATTATTGCTTCCATATTTGTGAAAGGTGAAGGAACTAAAATTCTAAATAATAAATGGACAATATATAAGGAAAATGTAAATGGGAGAAAATAAAGTTTAAAAATGATCTAACAAAAAGAAGAAAGGAAAGCAGAATATGTTAAGACTGCATCTCCTTACTGCTTGCTACCCACTTTGTCTTTACTCCTTCATTGTCATTTTTAAATTGAGTTCTTTTAAGTTTCTTTTTCATACAATATACTTAGAATCAAATTATAAACTTGTATCCTATAAATGCATGTCTGTGATTGCATTCAGCCTTCAGTCTTCTACCAGCTTCTGTAACATGCAAATACTGTATATGACATACATCTTCTATTTTTATCTTTATATGGCAATCAAATCTCCTGAATTTATCTGCAAATAGGCCCCCTGACAAGTTCATTGTGACACCACTTCCCATAGAAATAAATAGATGGTAAAATAATGCACCAATAAGGGACTTTTGTATAAAGTGTGCTTATCTGTATACACCAGCAGCAGCAGCTGCGTAAACTGACAACACCAGACAACCTTACTCTGATTTTATATAAATAAGAAGCAATAGTCATCTTGCATACAAACGCATGGCTAGGCCATTATTGTGGATTTTTCCACTGTCTAAATGATTGCATTTCCTTTAAATAACAGAATAAATAATGTTATTGTCTATATGCTAGAAATTATTGTTATTTAAATAGTGAAAAGTAACTTTTTACAGAATGAATGCATGCATGCACACTCCTTTAAGAAAACACATGGTTGTTTTTTGCCAAGATCTTTTCTTATCTTCAAGAAGTGTCAGGTTTGACAGAGAAGTTGGGTACAGCCCCTATACACAGTCAACTTATTTTACTATCTTTCTTCCTGGGTTTAAAATTAAAGATTTGTGGCCTTCCCATGTTCAATATCAATATAATACATTTTTTTTTCAAAACGTGCATTAGTAAAAGTATCATAAATGTAGCATTTTGATAAATTTCCCACTATACTCTGCCTTCTCACATTTCAGTAAAGAGTGGGATGCAGGTAGACACATTTGGCTTACATTTGCAGCACTATACTGCTACAATTCTGAATTAAAATAATCTCAACACTTAAAAACGCAAGCCTGTGACTCTTTACTAAGACTTGAACTCTTGTTTGTAAGATGTTGAGATGTAGAGTTGTGTATTCCCATTCTGGTGCCTGAGCCACAGCAGACTGCACCGTAAGCAGATCTAGCCCAGAACCCTCACTATCAGAGGCTGTTAATCAAACATGCAATAGGCTGCAGAATGATGTATTGTCCAAGTGCACAAACCA
Source organism: Protopterus annectens (assembly GCF_019279795.1). Classification (NCBI taxonomy): domain Eukaryota; kingdom Metazoa; phylum Chordata; order Ceratodontiformes; family Protopteridae; genus Protopterus; species Protopterus annectens. The sequence continues at coordinate 1,730,647,058 of NC_056729.1, read as the reverse complement.
TCATTCTGGATGAAATGTCACTTTCACTAATTGACAAGTAACCACCGCCGAATGCATCACTGAAACAGGAAATAACACCTAAAAGCTTCCCAAACAGAAATAGTAAACATGTTACTACTGCTACTGTTCAATGTCTGCTATTTAGAACTGCATACTGCAAAATGTACAGAGCAGCATGCTTTACTTTTTATTTAGTTACTCTTTGTTGACCAGGTTTGTCCCACTAACCTCTTTACTTGGTGTGTTTGTTGTACATCTGTAAACGAACGTGGCCAAACATTCTGAAGTGTGGGCACACATGCATCCTTGAGAAGTATATCTCCTAACGACCTCCTTGGATGGTGCAGTGGTGCAGTGGTAGTGTTGTCACCTCACAGCAAGAGGTTTTCTGGTTCGATTCTCAGCTGGGGTGTCTTCTGTGCGGAGTCTGCATGTCCTCCCTGCATTCGTGTGGGTTTCCTCCCACATTACAAAGACATGCATCTGAAGAATTTCTCCCTGGGCCTCTGCTGAAAATTGGCTTTGTTCCAAGTCGGACTTTCCCGGTTAACAAATGTTAAATAAAAAAATAAATAAAACCAATTTAGGCAAGGTCTTGTGCCGGACCCATCTCCAGCAGACAGCGTGACAAAATTACTGACTTTTATCAACCCAAGCAATCTGTCACCACCAGTATTACTTCTGATATTTGTGCATCTGTCTTGTTTGTACATTAGCCATCATCATGGGAAACAGACATGGCCACAGCACAGGCATACTAATAACTGGCCACTGGATTCTGCTTCTACTGTACTCTGTGCGGACACAAGGAGCAAGCATGCCAAACTGAAAGAAATCAACATTAAAAAAACTTTCAAAACTGCAGCCACCCTTAACGGATATAATAGTCTACTTTACCTAGTCATTTCAGCTCAACATCATCTTCTCCATGGACTTAGCAAGTGTTCAGGACACAAGGCTAACACCCCCTCCCAAATAACTGTTTACAAATCCCTTGGAGAAGAAGCAACAGCAGTTAGTCCTTTAACGGAATACTAAATGGGAAACAAAGTCAGCACCGCACACACATATGTACACTAACAAAGTTAGCCGTCGTGCCACCTTCTTCTAACATTCTTACTGTCCAGGCCCCCGCTCTATGATGGCAATGCATGGTGTTTACTAACAGCTAAACTGAACAAGAAATAGCACTCATTGTGAAAAGCAGGGGATACAAAAGCACCTCAGAGCCAAGCTGAGCAAAAATATAAAGTTCTCACGGAGGAAGAAGACGCAGGAATACATGCGATCCAAGCAGAGTTTTATTCCACATGATATTTCATCCGTGGGTACTGTATATATAAAAATGTGTTTTATAGCTATAGATTACCCTGCCATACAAAGGGGGTACGATATATATAAAAATGTGTTTTATAGCGATAGATTACCCTGCCTTACAAAGGGGGTACGGTATATATAAAAATGTTTTATAGCTATAGATTACCCTGCCATACAAAGGGGGTACGGTATATATAAAAATGTGTTTTATAGCGATAGATTACCCTGCCATACAAAGGGGGTATGGTATATATAAAAATGCGTTTTATAGCTATAGATTACCCTGCCATACAAAGGGGGTACGGTATATATAAAAATGTTTTATAGCTATAGATTACCCTGCCATACAAAGGGGGTACGGTGTATATAAAAATGTGTTTTATAGCTATAGATTACCCTGCCATACAAAGGGAGTACGGTATATATAGAAATGTGTTTTATAGCTATAGATTACCCTGCCATACAAAGGGGGTATGGTATATATAAAAATGTGTTTTATAGCGATAGATTACCCTGTCATACAAAGGGGGTACAATATATATAAAAATGTGTTTTATAGCGATAGAGTACCCTGCCATACAAAGGGGGTACGGTATATATAAAAATGTGTTTTATAGCTATAGATTACCTTACCATACAAAGGGGGTAAGGTATATATATAAAATGTGTTTTATAGCTATAGATTACCTTACCATACAAAGGGGGTACGGTATATATAAAAATGTGTTTTATAGCTATAGATTACCCTACCATATAAAGGGGGTACGGTATATATAAAAATGTTAACCAAATAATGAAAAAAACCAAGCGGAGTGAATGCTCTACTTGAACAACAATAGAATCAGTCACTGTTAAAATCTAGGAGGCTCAAGATTTATGAATGAATTGCCTTCTATTAAGTTCTGCTTTAGATGTTTGTATAGTTACATATGTTTCAATGTTGTCCAGTGTCAGTTGTTTTTAGGTTCATAGGTTCATAGGTTCATAGGTTCATACTAGGCTATCTGCCCGAGGGCATTTACAAGCCTAGCCCATCGTTTTGTGGCTTATGCCACCCCTTTAGTATGGGGAACTATACCCATTATTTTGCTGTGCCTCTGTCGAGCAGTGACACTGAGGTAATCCCTGGGGTATATCTGCGATCTCCCATCCATTGGTCAAGATTTCTCTTGAACAAGGCCAGCGAGGTGCTCTGCCTCACATGTACCGGGATTTTGTTCCACAGCATAGGGAGTCTTTGGGTGATGAATCTATCCCTCCAGCACGTCCTATTAATAGCCGTGTCAAGGTTTAAGTCTCCCGCCCTTGTGGCTCTGATGGATCTAGATTTTTGAGGTGAAGCATATTCATCAAATCTGGGTTTGACATGGCCTTGTATGTTAGGCAAAGGTCACCTCTGAGCAAGCGGTGCGACTGAATAGAGCTGGAGTTCTTTCAGTCGGGCAGCATAGGACAGATTTTTGAGACCCTTTATCCTTTTGGTGAGGAACTTTGTGGCCTCTCCAGCTGCTGCAAGTGTCGGGTCAGATACATTCCGAATGGGGCATTGTACTCAATCATTGGTCTGATGAGTGATGAGTAAAAGGAGACTATGACCTCCCTTGATCTAGATGAGAATCCCTTCATGATAAGGTGGGCAATGTAGAAGGTCTTCCTAACTACTTTAGCTACATGGGTGTCGAATGACAGACTACTATCAACCTGGGTCCCCAGGTCCCTGATAACTTCTTCTGTGCTCAGTGGATTGCCACCTATTTGGTAGCTAGGGGTAACCTTGTTTTTCCCGAAGGGTATGACTATGCATTTTTGGCATTTAACTTTAGGCCGTGGCTCTGGCACCAGTTATCCGCTTCTGTGAGACCCTTCTGAAGGATATCTGTGTCAGATGTGTTTTCTACTATGGCGCCCAGTTTGCAGTCATCTGCAAACTTTGTCAGCCATAACCCTCCTGTGTTTGCTTGTACTTCGGAAAAGTAGATGCCAAACAAGAGTGGGCCCAGGACTGAGCCCTGTGGGACACCACTTGTGACAGGCTTTGAGTCTGACATGGCGCCAGCAACTCTGACCCTGTGGGTTCTGTCACTCAGCCAGTTTGCAACCCATCTTGTGATGTATGGGTTGACATTTAAGCTGATGAGTTTTTCAATGATACCCGAGTGGGGTATTGTATCAAGGCCTTAGCCAGATCGAGGTAGGCTGTATGGACTGCCTTTCCTCATCAATGGCTTTGGTGACTGTTTCAAAAGTCAACCAAGTTTAAAAGGCATGATCTGCCTTTGACAAAGCCAAACTGGGTTGGATCCAAAGTCTGCAAATTCCCTATGTCTTTATTTATGAGGTCCATTATGATCCTCTCCATGGCTTTGCAGATAAGGCTTGTCAAGCTAATGGGCCGGTAATTTCCAGGGTCGGTGGAGGCACCGCCTTTGTGAAGTGGTACCACAGTTGCAGTGCGCCACTCCTGGGTACGTATCCAGAGGTAAGACTTTGATTAAACAGCTGTCCTAGCTGTGGGTTTAATTCCTCATTGAGTTCATGGAGCACACAGCGGGGACACCATCAGGTCCCATGGATGCTGTGTTTTTTGCTTTGGAGAGAGCAGTTCTCACTTGGGCGCTGGAGATGTTTGGGGGCTGCAATCATTTGGTATAGATATCTCTCCTTTTGGGGGGGGGGAGTTTGCACTGAACCTGTCAGCCAGTATGTTGGCAATGTCTGTAGGATCAGTAATCTTCACATCATTTTGAACTAGCTCTGAGCATATCTGGGAGTTTCCTCCCAGGTTTCTAACATAGCTAAAGAAGGCCTTATGATTGTCTTTTGAGTCTTTAGCTATTTTTCTCTCGAAATTTGCTTTGGATGATTTTATGAGAGCTCTTAGTTTTTACTTATAGTGATCAAGGGTGTCTTACCTTTTAAGGATTTTGCTCTATCTTGTAGTAGCTTCCTCCTTTTGTTGTAGAGTTTGTTTATGGCTGGGGTCCACCAGACTGGACGCTTGCCTTTGGTACAAAAAGTCTTTGTTTTGCTTGGGATTGCCTTATCCATGCAGTCCTGCAGGTGCTGGTAGAAGGCATTTGTAAGTGATTCAGCGGCTTGAGTACTGTTTTCCGCTGGCTCGGCGGCCTTAAAGGAGACCACACTTGTCTTTAGCAGTGTGTAGTCGGCTTTTGAGAAGTTCTTTACTGTGGTCTTTTTATTTCAGGTGGGGGTGGGATGAGGACCTCCAGCGAGATTAGTTTGTGGTCTGATCTCACCAGTGAGGGGTACACCTCCGGTGTTGAACATTGTGCTCCCATGTTCGTGATGATGAGATCAAGTATGTTATCTCCTCTTGTGGCGATGGTGACTAGTTGTTCCATGGCATTTGAGTTTATGAATTCCAGGAACTTTTGGGCTAGGGTGTTTGGGCTTGAGTAGTGTTCCCAGTCTATATTAGGGTAATTGAAGTCATCTAGTATGATGGTGTTTGGTGATACATTTATCCCCTCTAGTGTTTTCAGGAAGGCCATGTGAGGTTCCTGAGTTTGTGAGGGTGGCCTGTAACATGCTACAATTTGCAGAGCAGTCTTGCCTATGGTTAATTGCACCTGGATGGTCTCCGATGCATCGTGCGTTGCCACCAGTCTTGAGGTGTGGGTGTCCTTGATGAATATGGATACCCCCCTCCTTTCTTGGTATTGTCCGGATTTTGGGGCCGGAACGCATGATATGAGGTAAAACCTGATAGTGCTGGGGTGCTCTCAGGAGCCTTGAACCAGGTTTCTGTCACAGCACAGACATCGATGTTCTCCATACTGAGAAGGGCCGAAAGTGCGTGCATTTTGAGAGTTAGACTTCTGGCATTGAGCAGCATTACCCTTAGTTTTTTCCTTTTTGTGTTCTAGGGTGGTAGGTTTAGAATTTGAGCCTTGCCTAAAAAGGCACTATGGGGTGGCAAGAGCCTTTGCCAATATCCGGAATCCCAGGGTGACAGGTGCAAGCCGTCCCTTGCGGCAGCGTGGCTTGTCCAGCATGTCATCCCAGGCAGACAGACACTGGATCCCCTTTGAATGACACCAGTGTTTAAGCCAATTGTTAAAGCTGATCATCTTATCTCTGTATTGTGGCATCATTCTTGGTGAAGGTAGGATACTGCTCAAGGTCAGGGTCATACCTGCCTGGGCTACATAATCAGAGAGCTCCTCAATGTCTCTTTTCATGTAGTCCAAGGAGGTGCGTCTCAGGTCGTTTACACCAGCGTGGACAATGACTGAGTCATATTTGTACCTGCTGTTGAGAGACCTGAGTGCTTGCGTTATGTGGCGGATTCTAGCGCCCGACAGGCAGCTTACTGTGACCTTCTCCTTACTCAGTCTGGTGAGCGGACGTCAGTGTGTCTGACTATGGAGTCACCAATGACTAGTGTGTCTGGCATTGTGTTTGGCCTTAAGGGCTGTGACTGTTTGACACTCTGACTGTGAGGTCTATGTGTTGCAGGTGTTGTGTTCTGAGGTGGTGGTTGTTTGGGTGTCTGCTTTGGTGGCCTCTGCTGTTTTGGTAGATTTTTGATCAGAGCCTCCGAGTATGTCTTTGTGTGTTTATGTGTATGATTTGAGGTTGTAATGGTACTATGTGAGACTGGGTCTATAGTGTGTGTGGTAACCTTCTCCTCCTGACTGGTCATGCCAGTCCTATGTTGAGAGAGCTCAGCCTCCAGTTTGGCTGTATAGTTGCATCTCTCGCATGTATTTGTGTTTTGTGGGAGGAGGAGAGGATTGTCTGTGTACATGAGGCAATTGTAACATTGCCTCAATATTCCCAGGTTCACCAGCTGAGCAGGAGAGGACACTAGCAACTGATCCCTCGACATGCTAGAAGGAATAGACAAAAAAAACTTTAAAAAAGATTCCGGGGGACGTGGGTGACCAAGAAATGGGGGGTTGCCTTTTTTGGGGAATATTCCTTTAAGTTGAGCCATGTTTGGCGCCTTTTTTAATATATAAACTGTTTGCCTCATTGAATGAATTGTAATCTGGTCTGATGAAGCTATTTTAGTGAAAGCGCTCACCACGTTCTATCTGAATAAACCTGTTTTTTTACCATACAGAAGATTTTGGATTTTTGACTCGTTTGCCGTTTGGTCAGTGTTTACCTTGGGATTATTGGTACCCCTCCATTGTTTTGCTCTACGAACTCTTATTGTTTTATATATAAAAATGTGTTTTATAGCTATAGATTACCCTGCCATACAAAGGGGGTACGGTATATATATAAAAATGTGTTTTATAGCTATAGATTACCCTGCCATACAAAGGGGGTACGGTATATATACAAATGTGTTTTATAGCTATAGATTATCCTGCCATACAAAGGGGGTACGGTATCTATAAAAATGTGTTTTATAGCTATAGATTACCCTGCCATACAAAGGGGGTATGTTATATATAAAAATGTGTTTTATAGCTATAGATTACCCTGCCATACAAAGGGGGGTACGGTATATATAAAAATGTGTTTTATAGCTATAGATTACCCTGCCATACAAAGGGGGTACGGTATATATAAAAATGTGTTTTATAGCTATAGATTACCCTGCCATACAAAGGAGGTACGGTATATATAAAAATGTGTTTTATAGCGATAGATTACCTTGCCATACAAAGGGGTTACGGTGTATATATAAAAATGTGTTTTATAGCGATAGATTACCTTGCCATACAAAGGGGGTACAGTATATATAAAAATGTGTTTTATAGCGATAGATTACCTTACCATACAAAGGGGGTACGGTATATATAAAAATGTGTTTTATAGTGATAGATTACCTTGCCATACAAAGGGGATACGGTATATATAAAAATGTGTTTTATAGCGATAGATTACCCTGCCATACAAAGGGGGTACGGTATACATAAAAATGTGTTTTATAGTGATAGATTACCCTGCCATACAAAGGGAAGGAGCTGAAGGTGACACCATGCGCCGAGTGCAATAAGCAAAGAAGTACACGATTGACTGCGCCAGCTGGATCCATATAACTGTTTCCCCACTCCCGTGAATCCTTTCAAAGTCCGGAAATGGCACAATGGCGTAAATGTGTGAACTGAGCCCTTGAGCTCGATTCCGACAGGCTGGTAGCCCTGAAGGAGCAGACATCATCTTGCATGTGATGATGTCAGCTCAAAACTGGGAAAAAATGAAAAATAAGAAAAGACGCTGGGGAAAAAGTCGGAAATGAAAGGGGGCCACTCGGGCATTGTGGCACCCCATTATTTGGACCCCAAAACTCGGTAAAAAATGAGTAATTCAATACGGTTGGCAGGTATGTAGTACTATCACTAAAGTCAGTAGCTCAAGAGATAACCTAGAAAGTGAGAGAAGTACCGTAAGTGTAGTCAGTTATGTCAGTAAGAAGTCTTCTTCTTTTCCTGGTTAGGGGTCGCCACAGCAGATCCCCTGTCCACTCATGATTGGCAGTGGAGTTTTACAGTGTCAAGTTGCCAGACCAGCACTCAACCTTCCACTGAAGACACACACACACACACACACACACACACACACACACACACACACACACTCACACCTACGGCCAATTTGGAGTGTCCAATCCACCTACAGCATGTCTTTGGGATGTGGGAGGAAACCGGAGCACCCGGAGGAAACCCACGCGACCACAGGGAGGACATGCAGACTCCGCACAGAAGGCACCCCAGCCGAGGATCAAACCAGAGAACCTCTTGCTGTGAGGTGACAATGCTAACCACTGAACCACCGTGGCCGCGTGGCACTATCTGTTCACTGACAGATATTAGGGAGTACATCGCCTGTACTAATACTACAGATAAGGAGAAAGTCATTGTCATAAATCATCACAAACCATGTGACAGTTTCCATTTTCCACTCAAAGCCTTCACAGACAAAAGAAGATAATCAGGAAGTTCCCTTTGCCAATGTCAACTCTCGCGGCTAGATCAGTTTAATTTTCTGGTATATTTAGTGAAACAGGATGGGCTGTATTGTTTAGCCTGCATGTTATTTCCAACATCAGCACAGACAGAATGGGAAAAGTTATTCATTGAGCAGCCATACTGCAATTGGAAGCATGCTAAAGCTGATATTCAGCGACACTTGTAATTAGAGTACCACAAGAAATCTAAGGGAAAATTACATGCTTTCCGAATCACAAGTGACAATCCAAGTCAAAGAGTGGACTTTGCAATTTCAAATGCTACACAGCTGCAGGTGGCCAAAAACAGAGCTCTACTAACCTCTATTATAAAGTGTCTGGAGTACTGTGGAAGGCAAGGGATAGCACTTCATGGACATAGAGATGACTGCACATCTAACTGTACTACCAACAACAAGGGAAACTTCAGATCTCTAATTGATTTCTGAATTGACACTGGTGACAGAGACTTACAGACCCACTTGCAGACATGTCAAAAGAATGCAACATATATTTCAAAAACAATGCAGAATTAATTGCTAGAGTGTAGTAAAGAATACATTCAACAGCAGATAATAAAGGATATTAAACAACAGCCTCTTGGACTCTTTTATTCCATCCAGGCAGATGAAATTGCAGATATAAGCAACTGGGAACAACTTGGAGTTGTACTGTGATATGTGAAGAATGGCCATCCTGTGGAGAGATTCATAGAGTTTATTGTCTGTGAATCTATGACTGTAGAGGAGATCTGCAATAATTTGGTTGCATGCCTGACAAAGTTAACATTGAATCTTGACCACTGCAGAGCTCAAAGGTACAATGGCATTGGAAACATGGCTGGAGTACAGAAAGGCTGTGCAACTTTGTTTTAAGAAAAAGTACCACATGCTATTTTTTCCATTGTGCTAGTCACCAGCTGAACTTTGTACTTTCAAAGGCTTGCCAAGTTCCAGAAGTATGAATTATGTTAAATGAAATGAAGGAAGTTGGTTTGTTTTTCAAGTACTCCCAAAAAAGACAAAGATGCATAGTGGAATCAGTGCAGTGCATGAATTTACAGAGAAAGGCAAGTGGCCAAAACCTTATCGAGAAACAGAAGCTTAAGTTGCTTTGTGAGACTAGATGTGTAGAGAGACATATAGCCTTTGATGACTTCTATCATCTCTATGAAGCACTTTTTCACTGTTTAGACAATATTATGAATAACAGAGGATCACATTGGGATGGAAAAACTTTGACAGTTGCCAGTGGACGCGTCTATATCATATTATCGTACGATGTAAATAGCGAACACTATTTCATCGTACTGATAATATCGAAACAACAAAATATCGTACAAACGGAACAGTGAATTTCCCAGTGGAAAAATGTGCTACTCCGTAAAAAAAAAAAAAAAACTTAAACACAAATTTAAGTGGGTGGCATCGCCCCCCACACCACCCCATGTAAGGGGGCTGTGCATTTGCTATTTAGTCCATTTGATACTGTCATATAGACCCCCAGTGGACTTTACAGTTCAGTTACTAAGTCATGATGTATTGTTTCCTTCCAGTCAGCAAGGTTCTTGTTTGGCTTTACTAACCCCTTAGCAAACCTTTGCAAGGATTGTCACAAGACATACTCTGTGCATATGAGTAAGTCAGCTGTGTGCTTGCTGAGCTGCAGGCTATTCATGCAAACATTGAGCATGAGTTTAGGAATATCATAGAAGTTAGAGTACTACCATCACAGACGTCATCTACTCCACAGGCACCATACAAAGTAAGAGAAGCACCAGTAGTCAGTCAGAGCAGTACTATAATAGAAGTTGTATACAGCACAAGCAACATAGAAAGCCCTAGAAGTACCATCAGAAAACTCAGTCAGACTACTGCCATCACAGAAGTCATCTCCTCCACAGGCAACACAGAAAGTAATAGAAGTGCTAGTAGTCAGAGCACTGCCATCACAGAAGCCATATACTCCACAGGCAACATAGAAAGTCCTACAAGTACCATCACAGAGCACTACCATCACATAAGTCATCTACTCCACAGGCAACACAGAAAGTCCTACAAGTACCATCACAGAGCACTACCAGCACAGAGGTCATCTACTCCACAGGCAACATAGAAAGTCCTACAAGTACCATCACAGAGCACTACCAGCACAGAGGTCATCTACTCCCCAGGCAACATAGAAAGTCCTACAAGTACCATCACAGAGCACTACCAGCACAGAGGTCATCTACTCCACAGGCAACATAGAAAGTCCTACAAGTACCATCACAGAGCACTACCAGCACAGAGGTCATCTACTCCACAGGCAACATAGAAAGTCCTACAAGTACCATCACAGAGCACTACCATCACATAAGTCATCTACTCCACAGGCAACACAGAAAGTCCTACAAGTACCATCACAGAGCACTACCAGCACAGAGGTCATCTACTCCACAGGCAACATAGAAAGTCCTACAAGTACCATCACAGAGCACTACCAGCACAGAGGTCATCTACTCCCCAGGCAACATAGAAAGTCCTACAAGTACCATCACAGAGCACTACCAGCACAGAGGTCATCTACTCCACAGGCAACATAGAAAGTCCTACAAGTACCATCACAGAGCACTACCAGCACAGAGGTCATCTACTCCACAGGCAACATAGAAAGTCCTACAAGTACCATCACAGAGCACTACCATCACATAAGTCATCTACTCCACAGGCAACATAGAAAGTCCTACAAGTACCATCACAGAGCACTACCAGCACAGAGGTCATCTACTCCACAGGCAACATAGAAAGTCCTACAAGTACCATCACAGAGCACTACCATCACAGAAGTCATCTACTCCACAGGCAACATAGAAAGTAAAAGAAGTGCCAGTAGTCAGAGCACTACCATCACAGAAGTCATCTGCTCCACAGGCAACATAGAAAGTTCTAGAAGTGCCATCAGAGAAGCCAGTCAGAGTACTACCATCACAGAAGTCATCTCCTTCACAGGCAACATAGAAAGTAAAAGAAGTGCCAGTAGTCAGAGCACTATCATCACAGAAGTCATCTACTTCACAGGCAACATAGAAAGAAATAGAAGTACTAGTAGTCAGAGCACTACCATCACAGAATTCATCTAGTCGACAGGCAACATAGAATGTCCTAAAAGTACCATCAGAGAAGTCAGAGTACTACCATCACAAGAAGTCATCCACCCCACAGGCAACATAGAAAGAAAGAGAAGCACCAGTAGTCAGTCAGAGCACTACCATCATAGAGGTCATCTACTCCATAAGCAACATAGAAAGTCCTAGAAGTACCATCGGAGAAGGCAGAGTACCACCATCACAAGAATTCATCTACTCCACAGGCAACATAGAAAGAAAGAGAAGCACCAGTAGTCAGTCAGAGCACTACCATCACAGAAGTCATCTACTTCACAAGTAACATAGAAAGTCCTAGAAGTACCATCAGAGAAGGCAGAGTACCACCATCACAAGAATTCATCTACTCCACAGGCAACATAGAAAGAAAGAGAAGCACCAGTAGTCAGTCAGGGCACTACCATCACAGAAGTCATCTACTTCACAAGTAACATAGAAAGTCCTAGAAGTACCATCACAGAAGTCAGTCAGAGCACTACCATCACAAAACACGTATACTCCACAGGCAACATAGAAAGTAAGAGAAGTGCCAGAAGTCAGTCAGGGCAGTATCATCACAGAAATTGTATACACCGCACGCAATATAGAAAGTTCTAGAAGTATCATCAGGGAAGTCAGTGAGAGTACTACCATCACAGATGTACTCTCCTCCACAGGCAACATAGAAAGTAAGAGAAGTTCCAGTAGTCAGTCAGAGCACTACCATCACAGAAGTCAAGTAGTCCACAGGCAACATAGAAAGTCCTACAAGTACCATCACGGAGTACTATCATCACAGAAGTCATCCAGTCCACGGGCAACATAGAATGTCCTAGAAGTACCATCAGAGAAGTCAGACAGTGTACTGCCATCAGAGTACTCATCTACTCCACAGGCAACATAGACAGCCAGAGAAGTACTGTTAGTGAAGTCAGTCATGGCAGTTCAGTCAGTATAAAGCATGCAATTGAAATCACTGAAGCTAATTGTTCATTGAAGGATATTAGTGAATAAATCACATTTACCAGTATTACAGACAAGTATAAAGTTGTCATACATCATTGAAAACCAAACAGTTTCTATTTTCACACAAAGTGTTTACAGAAAAGTTAAGTGAATCTGAAAGTTCCCTATGACAATGTCAGCACTTATTGGTAGACCAGTTGAATTTTGTGGTATACTATCTCGAAGAGGATGGATAGCCTGTATGGTTTAGACGATGTGTTGTTTGTAACACCACCAAAAGAATGGACAAACTCAGATGCATCCACCTTTTGGGGGGGGGGGGACAGAAGATATTGCATTCGCTGTAGGTCACTGAAATGCTGGAATACCAGGCAGGTTTGGCAATGGTATATAAAATGAAGTAGACGTAAGACTGTTTTACTGCCAAGGTAATTCAGAAGTCACAGCAAACAGTATCTTGTAATAACCTAAGAGATGGCTTTACATTGGGATATCATCAGATAGACATTACAATAAGATCAACAATATTCTCGTCAATCAGAAATGAAAGAATTCTATACAGTCAGCAAAATTAAGATCCAGAGTTAACTGTGGCAGAGACGTTCCAAGTCTTACTGTAAAGTTTAAACTTACAGAAAACTAGAAAAATGACTAGGCCAGTCAAGTTTCAGTTGAGCAATACTGCAAATAAACTACTACTGCAGATGGAGAGTAGATATAAGGGATTAGGCATGATGGACAGAGTACATGAACTATGGACATACATTTGAAATATTAACCAGGAAGTGGCAAAAAGACTGCAAAATGGAAGATTAATATGGCAAAATGACTGTCTGTGAAGGCTTTATAAATGGCTGAGGAAAGAAGAATATCTAAAGACAATGAGGAGCAAACATCCTGAAGAGTGAAGTTAAATGGACACTAGAAAGCTTTGCTAATATGGCTGAACCATCACTGAATTGTTTAAAATCCTGCAAAATGACAGTGTAACAGTGCTGGATTTAAGTTGCCAGCAGCCGTGGAAAACAAGACAGCAGCAATTGTATTGGAACATGTCAGTTTATATTCAAGTCTCCAAAATGGTCATTGCTACAGAAACTGTTCCAATTCTAAATCACACTTGTAGAAAGTACTGCATTCCCCAAATTAGAATAACTATTTCCCCAGTGCTGTAGCTAGGGTGACTGCAATCCAAGCTGGATGAAAGTTCGACATGACATAAGTTCAGTGTCAAAGAAGACATGTGTTGGAAGAGAAAATGACTCAAATTCAGATGACCATGAACTTGGAAAACATTGAAGTCAAAGAAAAAAAAATTCAATGGACTTTGACTGGAGAAAGAAGACAAACAACATTGTATTTTTGAACTCCTGGAAACCAGCATTGCCTCCCCCTCCCACACCCACTCTAGAATTTGTTGAAAGGGGAGAAAAGGTACAGTAGGACTTTTGTTATGAAAACACTAATAAAAGATAATTAATTGTGCTTAAAACCATAGAAAGAACAGTAAACAATGCAAAAACTGTATGGCCTGCTTAGGAAAGTTTTATGAGTTTAGTTATTTGGTACATCCATTGAATGAAGCTTTTACTAATTTATCCAAATATCTGTGCCTGCGGTATATATTTTATGTCACATAACAATAAAATACATTTCACTGTAGTTATTTGTACCTTCAGAGGGTTTATTTCCAAGTTTATAACAGTGCATATGCCTGGTATGACATGGAAGGAGAATGATGTGACTTGGTATGGGCAATCAATCATCTTTTCCAGGCATGCATTGAAAATACTTGTACTATCTGTACATGTGCTGTGTGCTGCACAGGCATTATCTATTTCTACTATCATATCCACAACAAAAGCATGTGCAATTGAATTTAAATTGATGTCTTTCCACAAGTAATATCAGAGCTTCTTAAGGTAATCTTTTCAGAACCACCAAACCCAGTGTCCTACTTTCCTGCTTTCACCCAGTAGTCAACTGACCAGACTGCACCCCCCCCCCACTTTTGCAAATTCCTGGATCTGCCACTGTTTAATTATATTTGAAAATCCTTTTTTATTAGGGTCTGTGTTCCTACTGGCATTGTAACTGTTTATGAGTCTTTTTCTACATTGCTCTAGTTTCTGCTTGCTTCTGGTATTTCACGAATTTGTGTCTCTTAGTATGTAGGGCACTATAACCACTGGGAAATTTGTTTTAAAGGCTAATGATGCTTCATCCTTTTTTCATTGACTACAATGCCTGGTTTTCCTGCTTGTGTTTTTATAATTGTTGTTGTTGGCTAATGTAGTGCATTATGATTCGTGTTTCCAATGCATCTCCACTACTTGTATGTTGTAGTGTTTGCACAATCCCTGAAGAAACAGTCTTGTTACATTGTTCAGTATATGGAGCCTCAGCCATGAGTATATCGTAACAAGCAACAAGCAACAAGATGCACAGCTGCTTTCAGTTCTGTATTACAGAACTGTGTTTGTCTGTTTCTCCCACTTGTTCTATTGGCTTTTTAGAGTAACATTTACATACCCACTGTCTTGGGCAGCCATTATAAGGCTTTCATCTTTTGGTTTGACTTCACCTCTCCATCCCCATTAATGAATTGTGTCATTATAAATAAGTGGTTGCTTTTTCAGAAGTTCTCTAAAGATGACATTATGACTGCGAGCTTTCTCCTATTTTCTTTCATATTCTAATGTTTCTTTTTGTTTTTTTGCTTATTCTTTTGTTGTTCTTGTTGTTGTTTTTGGCACTTTTGTTTGCTGCCTGATTCTTATCTAATTCTGATTTAATATCCGTTGCTGCTCTTTTCCAAAATGCTTCCACTATATTAAGCAAATATGCCATCTTGGACTTTTTTTAATCTGTGTTCTAGAACCTTCACCATGTTTGAATTTGATGATATCAACAGATGAGTAATGAGTTAAAGATTCAACTATTTGCAGACGATATTTTGTTGACTATAAAAGATAATAACACACTAAAAGAACTATGGAAAGCAACAAAACAGTTTAAGAAGATTTCTGGACTATCATTTAATGAAAATAAAACCAATATGTTACTAATAAATATGAACAAAGAAGCATTACATAAAAAATATCATAAATATATATCTTGAAATGATACAATCAAATACTTAGGAGTGAAAATTACAAATGACATGGATACAACAGTGCAATTAAACTATAAAGTGATTTTGGATAATATCAAAGGACTCGTACAAAAATGGAATAAGCGGTTTTACCATTGAGGAAAGACTATGGGCTGGATTCACGAAGGCTTGCATGGAGTGTGAGTGTAAGAATAGTATAAGACGGCAGACAGGCAATATGTCTGCCGAGCGATTCAGCAATAGCCGGCAGGGGTGTGCACAGGGCCGGCCTTAGCTGAAATGGCGCCCTAGGCGAAGTAGTGCTTTGGCGCTCCTTGAGCCACACCCACTCCATACTCATGTTACACCCCTATTTGTGCCACACCCACAGATATATCACTCCCCATAAAAGCCACTTCAGTTATTTCCTTCAATTTTTTTAAATGTATGAAAATGTTTCTACTGTAATGGGTTTTTCATTACCAAGCATTTTCCGAAAGTTACGAAGTCAAAAATTAATACCAGAGTTCATCTGACAAGTAATAACATCAAAAATCAGAACCAGCTGAGACAGACACACACACACACACACACACACATACACACACACACAATGCAGTCCCAGCAGGTGCTCAAAGCTGTGCCATCAGCTGGCAGGTACCATTCACCCAGGCATATGAAGCTTTGTCCTTCTGATTACAGGACATTTATTGAAGAATGTTTTGATAGTTACATTTCACAGGCCCCCTGCCTTGAACATAACTTTTGGTCTGTCTGTGTCAGGACTGGAATGACAAAAAACAAAGGGAGACCCGCTTCCATTTTTCTACTCACTTTGCATGCTATTTCTTTAAATTAATCACTAGTTTTTCTGCAAAACACTTATGCTTCTATCTACCTGTTTATGCTTCTTGATTGTATTGCCTTAATAATTTATTAAATGTAAGTTGCCAGTTTTAGGAGGGATTAAGAGGGACAGAGCAAAATTTGGAGTCAAAATAAGACAGTTGAGAAAGAGGTAAACTGCCACAACCAAAGATCTGCAAGCAGCACTGTCATGATCACATCACCCATTTATAACTAAACCTGGTGAGAGGACAAATGAAACATTCACAGATAACAGCCGAACAAGACACAGGTACATTCACTGAACGCAAGAGAAGTAAACACTCCAGATGCTATCTTCTCTGCAACCTTTGTACCACCACAAGTGCACAGGACTGGACAGTTTTTGCTGTCCTTACTATTCTATACTGCTGTTTAAATCCAAAAGCACTACCAACAGAAACTAACCCTACACACAGCTGTGCCACATTTCACAGAAGACACACAAACATTTTTTCCAGTAAGCAATGAAACAAACTATATGAACCAGTGGCAAAACCGTCCAAATCAGAACATTTCAACCATAAAGGCCACTCAACCTTGTGTCATTACAATCCACCAATACCAGTCAATATGCGCAATCTCTGCAGAAGTAAAAGTCATCTGAATAATTCCACATTAAAGAGATCTGTAGCTAATGAAAAGGTTGCTGCAAGCAAACAACTTTATATTTCAGTGTTTCATCTACCAATTCAATGTCTACTGTCACAGAAGAATAAATTGCCTATTTACATTAAAAAATGGTAAGCTGGTAATATTGCACTAGGGAATGGATGGCAAACTGAAAACAGGTTCATAGTTACTAGGCATCTCATCCAAAGGAGTGCATACTCAGGATTGCAGCACCCCACCCCCTTAAAATACAACACAGTATCAAGGATGAACAGAATTACCTCTTGCCTCAATGTATGGACGAAATTTAAAGAACTGCTTGACAAGCAAAAATACACAAAAAAAATTCTGGAATTGAACAGGCATGCAACAACAGGAATGACTAGAAGGCAGATAGACACTCTTGTAAATAGTTATTTATTTGTTTCTGTATTAAGGTTCTTAGGTTCTTAGGATCATAGGATGATACTAGGCTATTGGCCTGGAGGCCCTTATAAGCCTAGCCAAGAATTTCACCCATGTTCCCTATAAGATTAGTTTTTTTCTTACTTTTAAATATGTATATACATTTCTGATTACAAATTTTGTACTGATTATGTTTTATAAAATTTTAATAAAAACATTTTCAAAAAAAAAGAAATTCTGATCAGTTATTAATTTTTTTATGAAGGTAAGAATAAAGAACATACTGGGACAAAATAGACTGTCTCCAAATGATTGTCTCACTCTATTACCATTTGTTACATCCAACAGAATTATGCAATTCCATGCAGGGACAATGTTCACTCTACCAGGACATTGGCCTCATCTGTGGCTTTTTAGAAAGGGATGGATTCTAGAAGTAATCAGCAACTTGGTCATCAGTACATACGTTTACAAGACACTGAAACTCAACTGCTTCTATAGGTTTAGATCAGACTTGCTCAGACCATTCTCCAGCGGCATCTGCGCCCTCATCCTTCCTCCACCCAGTTAGTATATACTATGGTAAACGACCCTTACAGCTAAGGCTACTATAGCAGTGATCCAATGATGGACAGAGTACATTTATTTAAGTAAACTTAATTTAACAGTACCTGTTTGAATGATCATTGCTGCAGTAGCCACTCTGATTATTTATTTATTTATTTACATTTGTTGACCGGGAGTGTCCGACTGGACATAGGTCCATTTTCAGCGGAGGCCCAGGGAGAAAAGCTCCACAGTTAAAATAAACAGACAGTAGTTACATTGGATTACATAGCGATTAACAATTTAACATAGCAATTAATTACAAACATATTTACAGATGAAGAACATAGTACATCAGTAGACAACTAGAATCTTTATCTGCGAAGTACATAACAGACATTAACAAATGTTACAAAAAGAAGTTCCTGCTGTATAAGTACTAGGCTTATGAGCATCTGAGCTTGCTATAATCAAGGTATAGTTATTGACTATTGTTACAGTTTATGTACGGTAAATCTGTCATGAAAACTTTGTGGGTTTGTTTCCTTTGAAGTGTTATTTGCTCTGTTATATTGCAATCAGCCTGCACATATGAGAAATGCTTCTGATTATGTTCTTATGAAGTTTGCACTATAACATGTACATTGTCTCCAATAGACATTACAGTGTGTTGGCATGTTGACTGCAGTGCTACATTGACTCACTTTGAGAAAAACACATCTTCTATCCCTACTCACCTTATGGGATATTATGAGTGCATGGCTCACACTCCATTTCTGTTAGGTATGTACATCTTGTTACGTCACAAGTTTAATGGCATATCCCTCATCTCTCATGCACGCAGTTCTCACCCGTTATGATTTTCATAGTTTATCCACTTTATGCATTATAAAAAGATATATTCTTTTCTATCTGAAATTTCTGATTGTTGAACATATCCTTGAGGGTTGCAGGCACTAATGACAGAATTTTCTGTCTAATAATTTATACCTTTAAGGACATGCATGTTATATTGCCCCTTTAATTACTCAAAAATCTTTGAAATACAATGGTGCTAGTATTTTTGGAATTAACACTTGTGCATGTTTACATATGACCAATAATGTAAAGAAAGCCAACATACACTGCATTGTGCATTGGATCAAATCCTCCTTTTCAGCAGTACTATTTCTTTGCATATCACACACGAATAGCCTTTGGTACATTGCCTCTTCAATTAGTGGCCGCGGTGCTAAAGTGGTTAGCATCGTTGCTTCATAACGAGACTTTGTTTGGTTTGATTCTCAGCTAGAGTGCCTTCTGTGCAGAGTCTGCATGTCCTCCCTGCAAATGGGTGAGTTTTAAAGATATGCAGGTATGTGTGTGTGTGTTTGCATGTGCCTTCTGTGAAGGCCGGGTGCTGGGCTGGCAACTCAACACCATAAAAACACCACTACCAATCAATCTCTGGACTGGTGATTTGCTGTGGTGACCCCTAACCGGGAAAAGCTGAAAGATGTTTCTTTTTATATTGCCTCTTAAATTACACCTGAAGATTGCAGAGTAGCTCAGTGTAAGACTTTTCAGAATCCCTCCCACAGTAACCTACTTGCCTCATGTTTATTTATCATGCAGTTTTACTAAATCTTAAGTTATGTGTGATTGCAAGGAGCAAGTCTTTTAGCATTTGAACAGCAGCAAACGCTTGATGATTGAAATAGGTTACTTGTAAAATCCTTTGTGTCCATGCACACAAAACACAATTTGTATTAAACATAGAAATTATTAATAATGCACTACCACTAAATTACTTCTTTGCAATAATAAGTTAATTGGGCATGCTAAGCTTCAGTGTTATGGTAATACAGGTACCTCCTACCCTTATAAAGGCATGTATAAATCTAACAATATTATACATTGTTTGAAGACAGAGACAGAATTTCAAATTTTGTCTTAAGTTCTTGCTTAAGTTAAAATACTATTTTGTGCAGGACAAAGTTAAAGTTTTGTTTTGACCTAAGCAAAGAAACTATGCTAATAGTTAATATTAGTCCTGCTTATTTAGGCGAATAATAATAATACAAACCATGATCAGTACTAGAATACAGCATATGCCAGGCACAGTCATGAAAATGTAGATAAAACAATCATAGACTGAAAAAAGGCATGTTAATTGTAGGGAAATGTGAACATTCTCATCTTGAAACAACTTCCCCCATGTAACTGATCAAAAATCAGTGAAAATCATTATTGCTTACCAAGGACAAAACTATCTACAAGGATGGGGAAAGGCAGCTTTAAGGCTGTAGTCCTTTTTATTATAGTTCTTCATTTAATCAGTGAAAGTGAGCTGTCTTTATGTGCAGATATTTTGTAAGCAGTCATTCTGAAAATAGTAAAGAATTAAGCTTGACAAAAATGTGCATTACATTTATAGAATAACATGTAGAGTGAAAACCATTAACACTGAATGAAATATAAACAGCAGCAAGTAGTGGTCCACATTTGTAAAAGGAAAAATAATTGCAGACAAGTATTCCTTCAAAAGTACTGATGAAATGCTATTAACTTTCATTTTAGAAATGCTGCTAACTGCATTACCTTACCTATGATAAATACTTTTTCAAGGGATGAGAATCATTTCATCTAATCACAACAGATGAAAACAGTGCTGGGTTTGCTGACCCCACTCAATACCATTTCCTGGCAGGCTCCTTACCTCTCACTTGTCCATTCTTGCTCCAGTACGCAACGTCTTCTGCAATTCAAATCCCGCGCCCCCAAAACAAAGACGTACATAATCTGTCGCACAGGTATATCCGGTGTTTGCGACCTATTTTCATCTGCGGCCATAAAAGGAGGGCGTTCTTAAAGAACAAAAAAAAAAAAAAAAAAAAATCATTTAAATAAATAACTAAAATTGCGCCCTTTATGTGATCAGGCTGTACGGCGCCCTAGGCGGTTGCCTAGTTCGCCTATGCCTAAGGCCGGCCGTGGGTGTGCATGAGAGCTTCTAAAGCTACTCTTGCACGGACAGTGTTATGGTATGCAAATTACCTCATTTGCTGCTGAAAGCTATGCAAATGAGGTAAATTTGCAATCCAGGAAACACTAACCTGTCCGTGTAAGAGTAGTGTTATCTGCAGAAATGTACTCCGTTGGTAACGGAGTACCGTTCTGCAAATAGCTAAATGGAGCTATGACAGCTATAAATAAAGGATGCATCTAGTTGAGGAAGCATGCCAATGGCCAAATATAAGGCCATTGGCATTTGCAAATTTTGTAAATCTGTAAAATCCCATTTTAATTTTTTTTTCCGTGATCGCCGATGTTTAAGCGTAGTGCAGCAGCGCGCAAACGTGCTGCGCTTTAAATAAAATGAAAATAAGTGAAAAATAGCCACAAATGTGCATTTTTATTAAAAACCTTGTTCTACCATGCAGGTGAATGGCAGGCTGAAAATCACATGGCCACTGAGTAGTGGTTGCTAAGGGGGGGAAGCTCAGTGTGAGAGATGTAACCAAGCATTAGTAGGCAATCCTATGTAAATGAGGATAAGGATAGTGAATCCTGTTTTTTCCCGGCATGTGAGCCATGTCAATAGAGTGTAAGTGTAGGAGTAGGGTAGTAGTAGAGTAGAAGATAGGTGACATCATGAGGGGGTATGTCTGAAAGACTGAAATGTGATTGGAGCACAGTGGCTTGTGTTTGCCCTGAGTTGTTCAGGATTGCAAGAGGCGTGTGTACAGTGCTACTAGCTGAAAGCAAGAAACCAAAGGTGTACGCCGTGGATATATCTGAAAGTACTTGCAAATGGGCACACAGCGTGTGTGCACGCATGTGTGCTGGTGTGCACTTGTTTGCGTGCCGCTGCCCCTTGTGGAAACAGAAAGGGAAAAAGGAAGGAAAAGAAGTAGTAGGAAGTTAACCAAGGAGAACTAGCAGAGCTGCCAGGTGAAATATATCAGAATCAGCCAATTACACTAGCAGTAGACTAGCCCAGCCCAACCAAGCACTTTAAACTCTGCTAACAGCAGTCTACCCTGTTTTTTCACAAGAACTCTGCAACACTGCAGTATACAAAGAGTGAAAACTCAAAAAGCTTAAGGCTGACAAAATGTTAGGGGCTGCTCTAGCTATCATAAACGAACATGTGCAAGGTGCTGAGGGTGGTGATGTTGTGAATGCTGCTGAGCAACCCACAGTGAGGAGACGGAGAAGAGTGTACAGACCCAGGGTAACCTACCAGGGGCTACATGAGCTGGAGATAGTGAAGCACTATAGAGTGGACAGAGACCTCCTGCAGCAAATTATTGAGCTGTGCCGGCCATGCCTCACACACAGAACCAACAGAGGGGAACCCATCCCAGTGGATACCAAGGTATGTGTTGGCCTATGAATACTAGCTACAGGTACCTTCCAGAGACCAACTGGTGATATGATGGGGGTTTCACAGGCATCAGCATCCAGGATACTGCACCAGTTCCTGGATGCCATGTCAGCACATGTCGGTGAGCATGTATATTTCCCTAATTCCAGTGAGGCATTGGCCAGCAATATGCATCTTTTCCACCAAATAGCAGAATACCCTCAGGTGGTGGGTGCAATAGACTGCACGCACATACACATCAATGCACCACCCGGTGAGCGGGGTAGTGTTTACATCAACCACAAGGGCTTCCCCTCCATCAACTGCCAGGTCATGTGCGATGCCCAGGGCATAATAATGAATGTGTGTGCTGGCTGCCCTGGAAGCTATCATGATTCCCACATCTGGCATTTGACGCAGTTGTACTAGAGAGTTGCCAATGGGGACATCCCTGACGGTCACCTAGTGGGGGATGGTGGATACGCACTGGAGCCGTGGCTGATGACACCCATCAGAAATGCACACACACCCAAACAAGAACTCCATAATGAGGCACACGCACAAACAAGAAACATTATTGAGCATGTGTTTGGGATGCTCAAGTCACGGTTCCGGTGCCTGGACACATCTGGTGGAGCCTTCCAGTACTCACCAACTACATGTACCCAAATTATCATTGTATGTGCCATGCTACCCAATATGATCCTGTGAAAACAGCTGCAGCAGGAACAGCATGGGGCAGGGCCAAACAGCCCCCCACCATTGCCAAGGCCTGCACAGGCACAGCTTGACTCGGAGGAGGAACAACCTGAGCCTGCCCCAGTAGGCAGAAGGAGGCGTGCCCAGTATGCCCTGGCCTTGGCAAAGAGGCAACACATAGCACATACACTGACTCAGTAGGAACCCTGGAAATGACACCTCTCTCTGACTCGTACATACAATAAAAGGGATGCCTAACTTGACACTACCTGTTATCAAACATGTATAGGGAGTGTACCATGTGCATCCGACATAAGCAACCTTGCAGTACAACTTAAGGCATGATTGCCCTATTTTAAGCAATATAAAGCAGTACTAAGCACATTTTACCACTATTTAGCATATTTAAGCACAATTGCGTGGAGCTGCACGCCGCGCAAACCAGTTGGGCAATGTTGGGCAAAGTCAAGCAAAGCCGGGTAAACACGCTCACACCTGCTTTACTGTTCCTTAACTAGTCAGGTCTGCCCAGCAGGAAAATAAAAAGCAGTGACAGGGCTCGAACCCAGGATACTGTGCACTATAGTCACAGTACTGAACCACTAAGCCATGACA
This sequence comes from Protopterus annectens, assembly GCF_019279795.1. Classification (NCBI taxonomy): domain Eukaryota; kingdom Metazoa; phylum Chordata; order Ceratodontiformes; family Protopteridae; genus Protopterus; species Protopterus annectens. The sequence goes on along the minus strand of NC_056729.1, from coordinate 1,730,623,519 downwards.
GCATTTCACTGGCACAGACACAGCAGGGCAATTGTAGACTGACACAAACACAAACAAATGCTGTATCATGCCCACTGAACTTCCCCCCAGGCCTATGCAGACAGATAACAGCAGATCAGGCAGTGTGATGTGGGTTGGGTAGGCTATGAAGTCGCAAACTAATATACGTGAAATGGGAAGCTAAGTTCTGTAGTACAGTAGTATGCCTCAGGCCAGTACGATAGGCAACAGTACAGACTGAAATGGAGTACCTGACATAGCAGTGCAGGCCTAGCAAATGTGTATAAGTGTCAGGTGAACCCCTCATCCTATGTACACTCACAATCAGGTGTGCCCCCTGGGTAGAAATGTACAAATAACAGCTGTCCATCCCCCCTTATGTAGAAATGTTGATAAATCTATGCAAAGCAACTCATGGAAGCCCTGCAGGCACAGCGTGCTTTCTGTCGATGTACAACACAAAGGTGAGCCCTGAAGTAAAAACCAACTTGATGTTTCACACACATATAGTATATATGTCCATACTGGGCATGCTCACATACGTAAATAAATGAAGCAAATGCCAGTCAACAACATACTGAAAGGTTATACTGGGCATGCTCACACACTTAGGCCATGTCTGAGTACAGCAGTGAGCCACACATATCTGGCAGTTGCAGTTCAACACTCAGATCTGCTCTGAGTTACAGCACAATGGCACTGAATATACAGACCCAACAGATATTGCCAACATCCTGGCAGATAGGATCAGTGCTAACTTTACCCCCCCTCTCACCCATGAAAGAGCACATCTCTATAACGAAAGACTGCAAAGTTGCTGTCATCACGGCTGCACAGGTTAAAAACACTCTTCAAAGCCAGGAACACGGCATCCATGGGATCAGATAACATCCCAGGCTGTGTTCTACACAAACTACAGAACGAACAGGCACCACACCTACGTACCATGTTAAGTTATAGCCTCACCTCAGGCTTTGTGCCTGCTGAATGGCGCACAGTGATTGTTATCCCACACCACAAGGGGGGAGCCACCATGGAGCCCAGGAACTAGTGCCCCATTAGCCTGATGAGCCTGCTCTGCAAGGCCATGGAATGTATCATCATATAACTTATAGAAAAAGACATTGGCAATCTCCAAACTCTGGACCACAACCATGTTGGGTTTGTAAAAGGCAGATCATGTCTCCTAAACCTGATAGACATCATTGAAGCAGTCACCAGAACCGTAGACAAGGGTACGGTGGTTCACACAGCCTATGTAGATCTTGCCACGGCTTTCAACACCATCCCCCACTCTAGAATTATAGATAAACCCACTAAACTAGGTATAAATCACTATGTCACAAGATGGGTTGCCAACTGGCTAACTGACAGAACACACACTGTGAAAGTAGCAGACACCAAGTACAACTTTGGACCAGAGACAAGTGTAGTACCACAGGGTTCAGTCCTGGGTCCTGTCCTGTCTGGTATCTACTTCCCTGAAGTAAACTTTAACATGGAAGGCCTGTGGCTAATGAAGTTTCCAGATGACTGCAAACTAGGAGCCATAATCAAAACTACTGAAGATGTGGACATCCTACAAAAGGGCCTCACTGAGACAGATGCCTAGTGTCAAAGCCATGGCCTCAAGCTCAGTGCCAAAAAGTGCATTGTTATCCCCTTTGGTAAAAACTCTGTAGCCATGAACTATGACATAGGCGGTAGTATATTTAACACTGAAAGTGTAATAAGAGACCTTGGGTCACAGGTGGATAGTGGACACACCTGTGATAATCACATCCCCGCAGTAGTCAGGAAATCCTTCTACATGGCACACCTCATCACAAAAGGTGTCTCATGCAGAATAGATGAGGACATTGTTCCCCTCTACTCATCACTCACTAGATCCATAATAGAGTACAACGCCCCTTGTGCTATGTACCTCACAAGACATCTACAACAACTGGAAAGCCTGCAGAAATACCTCACAAATAGCATTAGCAGCCTGAAATACATACCATACACAGACCATCTCAAAATGCTCCAGCTGTATTCTCTCGCATATTGCCTACTCAGAGGTGATCTCTGCCTAACATACAAAGCTATGTCAAACAGAGCTGTTGGACATTCTCCACGTAAAACACTCACATTCCATCTGATCTTCAGCCCCAAAACTCAGAGTGAAATACAAAAGGAAGTGGTGTATCCATTTACCTTATGGATACCCACACCTTCAGGTTAGTGGCACAGCATGAGGCCTTGGAGACCATGCAAGTGCAACTAACATTGGGCAAAGCTGCTTATCAGATTGTAGCCTGCTACAGATCACCTACCATGTCTCAGGAACCTCACTCAGTATTCCTGAGAAAAGTGGAAAATATAAAGGTCCTACCAAACACCATTATATGAGGAGATTACAACTACCAAAACACTGACTGGGAGAATTACTCATGTACAACGTCCTTTGCCCAATGCTTCCTAGAGTTTAAAAACTCAAACGCTCTGGAACAGCTGGTCACCATGCCCATTAGAGGTGACAACATACTGGACCTGATCATCACCAACATGGGGTACCAGTGTTCCACAACAGAGATAAACCCCTCGCTGGTAATATCAGATCATAAAGTAATCACACTGGACATCCACATCACCCCCCCCCCCCCCACAGTCAAGGAAACCACTGTGAAGAAAGTTTCTAAAGCAAACAGCACACTTCTCAAGACCAAAGTGGAAAGTTTCAAAGCACCCTTGCTATAGGATAATGCTATACAATCTGCAGAATCATTTACAAGTGCATTCTATGAGCATCTACAGGGATGCATGGATCGAGACATGCCAAATAAAACCAAGATGGACTCCTCCAAAAATAGGAAACCAATCTGTTGGTCGTCACACATAAATAAGCTATACAACAGAAGGAGGGAACGAACACATGATAGAGCAAACTCCACAAAAGGAAAGGCATCACTGATCATTATTTGGAAGAAACAATGATCGCTCATAAAATAATCCAAGGCCAGTTTCTAAAGGCAAATTGCCAAGGAATGTAAGAATAACAACCACAAAGCCTTCGTTACCTATACCAAACATTTAGGTGGCAACTCTCAAATATGCTGTCAGCTACTGCAAAATGGAAAAAAGATACACTGAACCATCTTACATTGCCCACATCCTGGGGGACAAGTTCAATGCAAACTCCCCACCACCATCCCCAAAAGGGCCTATGTCCATCCCAGAAGAATGCAGAGCACCAGATTTCATGGACATGCATGTCAAAACAGCCCTCTCCAAAGCTAAAAACACAGCATCAATGGGACTGGATGGTGTCCCAGGCTGCGACTTACACCAGCCCCAAAAGGAACTACACCCTCACCTACATTCACTGTCCAGACTCAATCTTACCACAGGCTATGTACCCAAAGAATGGCATACAGCAACAGTCATCCAGCTCCACAAAAGGGGTTCCACAACAGAACCAGGAAACCATTGCCCTGTAGGCCTACTCAGCCTGGTCTGCAAAGCTATGGAGAAAATTATCATGGAACGCATAAACAGAGACATTGGGGACCTCCAAACACTGGACTCTACCCAACTTGGCATTGTTAAAGGTAGATCCTGGCTCCTAAACCTAGTTGACTTATTTGAAACAGTTACCAAGGAAATAGATGGAGGTGAAAGTAGTCCACACAGACCACCTGGACTTCACTAAGGCCTTTCGACACCATTCCCCACTCTGGCATCATGGACAAGCTTACCAGCTTGAACATTAACAGCTATGTCACAGGATGGGTGGCCAACTGGCTCACAGAGCAAACACACATGTTCAGAGTTGCGGGTGCCATGTCCGACTCTAAACCAGTCACAAATGGCATCCCACAGGTATTGGTCCTGGGACCCCACCTGTTCAGTAGATACTGCTCAGAGGTACAGGCAAGCAATGGAGGAGTATGGCTGAACAAGTTTGCAGATGACTGTTAACTGTGGTCCATAATTGACTCCACGGCTGACACAGACATCCTACAGAAGGGTCTTACAGAGACAGATACCTGGTGTCAAAACAATGCCCTCAAGCAGAATGCCAAAGAATGCATAGTCATCCCCTTTGGATAAAACAAAGTGCACACAAATTACCACATAGGTGGTAATCCAGTATGTACAGAGAATGTAATTATGGCCCTGGAGACCCAGGTAGATAGTAATCTCTCCTTTGATGATCACATTGCCAAAGTGTTTACATTTTCCTTCTATGTAGCCCACCTAATGTCACCTAATGTAACCCACTTTGTCTAGTCTGATGATGTCACCATCCTACAAATATACCTGTGGAAAAGAAAACTCCCAGTAATGCGTATAGCGCGTCATGTAAATGCGTGCTGCTCTAGTATCATTAAGTAGATAGGTAGGGGTTTGAATCCTGCACTTGACAACTGTATGAGTGTGTGGGTGTGTGTGTGTGTGTGTGTGTATCTCCTTGTAGAGGAGCAGCCTTTTTGGAAACAACTACAACACCTTAAAAGTGGTATATTTGTCTATGTCAAGTCTGATGATGTCACCATCCTACAAATATACCCGTGGAAAGGAGAACTCCCAGTAATGTGTATAGCGCGTCATGTAAATGCATACTGCTCTAGTATCATAAGGTAGTTAGGTAGGGATTTGAATCCTGCACTTGACAACTGTATGAGTGTGCGTGTGTGTGTATCTCGTTGTAGAGGCACAACCTTTTTGGAGACAACTACAACACCGTAAAAGTGGTATACTTATCTATGTCAAGTCTGATGATGTCACCATCCTACAAATATACCTGTGAAAAGAAGAACACCCAGTAATGCGTATAGCGCGTCATGTAAATGCATACTGCTCTAGTATCATAAGGTAATTAGGTAGGGGTTTGAATCCTGCACTTGACAACTGTGTGTGTGTGTATCTCCTTGTAGAGGAGCAACCTTTTTGGAGACAACTACAGCACCTTAAAAGTGGTATACTTATCTGTGTCAAGTTTGATGATTTCACCATCCTACAAATATACCTGTGGAAAGAGGAACTCCCAGTAATGTGTATAGTGCGTTGTGTAAATGCGTACTGCTCTAGTATCATAAATTAGTTAGGTAGGGGTTTGAATTCTGCAGTTGGTGTGTGTGTGTGTGTGTGCTCTATGTGTGTGACAAAGTTGGTCACTGTGTTGCAGGTTTTGCTTTTACTGCTGTATGACATATCACAATAACAACAGTATGTGCATTGCACGTCAGGTAGCTGTGTGGCAAATACATATACGTACATGTGACCTCAATTATTTCATAGATGGGAACCCTGCTTTCTCCATGGACACATCTGTTATCTTTGCCAGAGTGTGCTGCCTCTTTCCAGACCTTAGGTCACATCTGTATGCTTGTGACAAGCCCAGCCACTGCAGTGATACCTGGCCTAGGTCATCCGTGTCACACACACTCATTACAGTTTCTATTGAATAGTGTGAGTGAGGGTTTATGCCTGAGGTATATTTCAGACCAGTCCAAACGCAGCAAAGTCTGTCAATGATGGCTCTTCATTATAGGTGTACAACAACCTTTGTGGATATATGCATGCAGACCCCTTATTGCTTATGTGATTCACTGAGGGGATTTCAAAATACCTTTGGAAATGTGATTACCAAAGGAGAGATGATGTAACACTTGGCTGTATGTACACATCGGTACCTGTCAACATGTTGGGGGCTACTACCTATGTGGTACTGTGGGGATACTATGTTTTGTAAAGGTGGATGTCTATCCCTTAGTTGGCTCATAGGTTTACAGCATGGGTTTCACAACAGGTATCTGTCTGTATGATACCCTTGTGGAGGATATGTGTGTTATCTAGAGAATGCATTATAGACCACAGTATGCATTCCCAGACGTGGACGGACATATCCCTACTGTGTTTGCTTGTACCTGCGTGAGCTATATGCCAATCAGAAGTGGTCCCAGGAATGGGTGCAGGTGAACACCACTGGTTACTGGCATAGTATAGTTCCTGAAGGATACAAATGTTACTGTGTGTCCTACATCTGTGTGTCAGTTGTCAAGGCATCATCTAACAATTGTTTATGGTCAGGCTGTTGAGGTTAGCTATACTACCAGAATGCAAACCAATGACAGTAACAGTATCACCCACAGCACAGTGTCAAACCATGTCATACACACATGTGTACCCAAGTTCCAAAATGTGTGTAGTACAATGCATACTGGCCACCAATAGAAACTATGGAGTGTTAACATTGTGTAATCCAGGGCATGTCACCCTGCCCATGTGTCCACTATGCAAGTACATGCAGACAGTGCACCTCCACCATGTTCACAAATGTACACCTGCAAACCTGTGCTGCACACTTCCCACACATACTGTCCACTCTCTAACACATGCTGCCAATACTACACACATCAGTCAAGTGGCACTTGGGCAGACAATACACTATTGGGAATAACACTGGTGTAAACAATACTACATTGACAATCATACTTTTAATGCATCATGCCTGCTCAGCTACACCTTCAAGGATATCATTACACTTTACTGCTGACAACATGCTAACATTGCTATACTGCTATAAAGTCACCCTGTGCATCAGCACCATGTTAGCCTGTTCCTGCATCAATGTTACAGATGACAGGAGGTGGCACAGGTTTCATCATATGCACAGGGTGTGTTGTTGGTTTGCCAGAGGCCTACATTGAGCCATACAATCGACATGTATGTGTGTGTGTGTGTGTGTGTGTGTGTGTGTGTGTGTGTGTGTGTGTGTGTGTGTGTGTGTGTGTGTGTGAGGGCCAAGAGTACTGGTATGGGCCAATGTTGATGTAATGTGTGTGGGTATGTGTTAGCCCTAAGTGTCTGGTTTATGTGTGTGTGTGTGTGTGTGTGTGTCTGCATGCACACAGTTCCACCATGTGGCTGCCATATGCAGGGATTTGTGAGACAGCCACAGACTGTATCTGCCAGGCTTAACAGATCACCATCTCTGGCCATGGATACAGTACATGTGCCTGGCAGGGGTGCTACTGACAGTATCAGGTATTAAGCCAGACTGGGTACTATCCTCAGAGGTAGACAGATGTACACTGGACCCAGGTCCCTGCTGGAAATGGCCAGAGTCACGTGCAGGTGGTCTTCTAGGACGGTCTATGGACAGCCCACCCCAACATTGCTGGGGCTGGTACTGGTACTACAGGAGTGGCTGTGACTTGAGGGATGTCCACAGCGACTGGCAGCTGCTGATGTTGCTGGCATACATTCATGTCGGCATCTCAACTGTCCCGCACTGTCCTGACACATGGACATGACATTGCGGAGGACATCTAATGTCTCACCCCAACGTCTATCAGTGACCTCAGTGTATTGATGGATGGCACCTGCTAGGTCACGGATGCTGTCATTTAATTTTTATTTATTTATTTATCATTTGTTGACCGGGAAAGTCCGACTAGGTTCCACAGAGCCTGTTTTCAGCGGAGGCCCGGGGAGAAATGCTCCAGATGCATGTCTTTGGAATTTGGGAGGAAACCGGAGTACCCGGAGGAAACCCACGCAAACACAGGGAGAACATGCAAACTCCACACAGAAGGCACACCAGCCGAGAATCGAACCGGAGAACCTCTTGCTGTGAGGTGACAATGTTAACCACTGCACCACTGTGCCGCCCATTTAAAGCGGTGTTATGTGCCCTCTGTGCCCTTAGTCCCTGTCTGGTGTACCGTTCCATATGTGCCTGTGCCTCCATGACAGCCTGGAACATGTGTGAGGTTGTAAGACCTGTGGCACGTCTGCCAGGGGCATGATGACCAGCAGTGCTCTGACGAGAACCCCTGGACATCTGTCTATGTGGTACCATTCCAGACCTCTGGGTATGGCTGCTGTGTTCGGATGCATGTGCCATAGATACCACACTGTCCTGGCCATTGCCGACTGTACACTGTCCCTCAGCTAAGGGCATTGGTGATGATGGATGTATTGGCAGTATAACTGTGTGCATGGATAGGGTGGACACCTGTGTACTGTCGATTGGTGGCCCAATGACAGACCCTGGCAAACATGCCTGTGCCTCAACACACCTATCCTCATTATCACTATTTGTGTCAGTGACATCAGGTTCCCTGCTGCAGTGAACCAGCCCAACTTCAGCACCTGTGAGAAGAAGATAGGAAACACACTTTACAGCCTGTACATGATGTCAGAACACATGCACACATGCACACATAAACACATGCACACATGCACACACGAACACATGCAGACATGCACACATGCAGACATGCACACATATACACATGCACACATGCACACATGAACACATGCACACATGCACACAAATACACTTCTCACTACAGCAGAGACACACACACACACACCACCAGCAATCCAGAGCATACTCAATAGCAGTTGATGGCGGTGTACAGTATCAGAAGACAAACAGTCATATCACATGTGTCAGCATGCAGGACGTGTGTTGCTCAACAGCATGCAGTGCGAGTGTAGGCAGTTCTTGCTAATAACAGTATACATGGCTTTGATGCATGTGTGTTGTTGTTCAGTGATTGGCCTCATGCTAGAACGCAATGTGTACATGGACACAACATTGCTGTGCAAGTATAACAAGCTCTTCAATGTGCTGTGCACCATCACTCACAGGTATACATACCATGGCTGGATGTTTCTCTGTGTGCCACATAGATATCCATTACTGATTAGAGTGTCTGTGTCTTTAGCAGATAAATGTGGTCAGAGGTTTAGCTCATGCATGCTATGTATACACATAGGATGAGTGGTGCGTGTATACCTGATGGAATACCATTGCTCAACATAGCCATTGTACAGTAGTTATGGTGAGTGTAGAACATATTGTGGACATGCCAGTGCCAGCCATGACATGGCATGCTACAACACAACTGCAACATTAAACATCACACATACCCAATGTGTGTCATGTGACCTATACACTAAATAGCATTACAAGACATATATGTGACACTTTGTGCAAATGGTGATTGCTATGTATATTGTGTATAGGTGCATATTTTTATTTATTTATTTTACATTTGTTGACCTGGCTAGTCCAACTGGATACATATCCATTTTTAGTGGAGGCCCGGGGAGAAAAGTTCCAGTTAAAAAACATAGTAAAAAACATACTAAAAAACATACTAAAAAAACATACAGAAACATCTATTACAAACAATAGAAAATGGCATTAATATGGAATGTTTGCACACACATGACATTGAGGTGTATAGCAATGAATGCTATGTGTAGTACTGTGGTTACTGTAACTGGATGGGGTGTAGTACTATGAGCCATCATCATGCAGCATCATGTGGTCACTCGAGGCTACTAATGTGTGCCAGACCGGCACCTATCATGATGTACCTGAACCGCAGTACCATGGCTACATTCACCATTTCACAGCCAGTTGTTACATGGGTTTGTAAGTTGCCCAATAGGGAGCATTGCCTAACATGAATGTGTTGTGTGTTGAAGAGTGTCGCACTGCCCCATGATAGGCCTCCACCCCTCAGGTATATTATGTGTGCTGTGTGGATGACATTTGGGATACTGCAGTGTGACCTTACAGCGTGTGTCTGAATACGCCATGTGTAGCATATTAACATGTACTGCGTATGACGAAGTTGTGTATGTGTATCAACTGCCTATCCAATGTCCACTACAGTGTAGCCACAATTGTTTGGGATGCTCTGTGTATTACATGTGTTTGAGGCAGCTACTCACATTACTGAGATGTGCATAGTCTCACAGCAAACATGCAGAGCATGCATTTTGCATAGGTGTGTTACATGTGTACATGGCCTACACCTCACCTATGACATGCACATTTTATTTGCAATATTAAATGTAGAACATACTCACCAGCATGGGTCTGCTGCCTTGCTGTCACACCAGAGGGACCTACAAGGATATGAGACAGTTTGTCAGTGGCAACAACTGTGACATTTCTACTGTGGGTTTGCAATCTTACAGTAGTACAATGGTTGACAGTCACAGGCCTACACATTATGTTCCAAACTATCAGTATTGCATAACACCAGGCTCCACATCTCCTAAATACACAGTACACATCTCACATATGCATGATCTAACAATAGAGGTAACAGTAGTCTACAGATATGCCATGTTGCCTGCACACTCCATGTGAACTTACTGGGGGGCTCCGGCCTCCATGATGATACATGTGTGCTGTTGTTGTTGTTGGCCAGGAGCCACCAGGCTAAGGAGCAGCTCCTCCACTCTGGTGAGGAGGGGATGGGTGGTAACCCCACCACCTGTGGCAAGCTGTTGCCTACGGACATCAGACGCATGCTGCCAGACATGTCTAAGTAAATCACTGCAGTGATGGCGTACCTGCTCATATTTCTGGTTATGCATGCCTATGTCATTTATACTACGGACAACATCTTGCCACAGTGCAGTCCACTCATGCTGGTCCTGGCTGGTTCTTGACAATAGCAGGGTGTAGTGTTGGATGAGACTGGTTGTTATGATGTCATCCTCTGCTCGACTATAGGTAGGGTTGCGATGGTGGGCCATGACCCTGGAAGACAATGAAACAATATGTGTGAGCAAATCATGTGGCACACTTAACATTCTACAGTACAGATATCACTGAACTGCCATAAATAGCAAACTATTGTCTCTCAGAGGACACACACTTTCAATACCACATATCAGTGCTCAACCCACAACTGCCTGACAGTGCCTGGCATGCTCTATATATTAAACCATTTTCTGCACAGCAACAAAGAGAAACCACTATGTAACACTATGCAACAGTACATGGCACACTGTATGCAACACAATGCACCACCTAGCCACAGGAGGTATATATCAAGATAATGCATAAAGAAGTATGTCATCCATTGCAATGATTGTAAAGTCCAGTTACAGTATTACCAGTATACCACACTAGTTGTTGATGGAAAACCCCTGCCTAATATTTGTGCACATTCATGAATATAGGTGGCATACTGCTGTACTAGACTATACATGTTGCTAGATCCGCACTTATATCCTGTAACACACATATGACTGAGGGCATGTTACAGGCATACCCACACACACATCAGACATACATACAGAACACAGAGGTATGGCAACCCAGATGAGCTTTACGTGTCTACCATACAGTACTGTGTGTCAGTACTTACAAACCCTTATGCCTGAGGTATGTAATCTGTGAGAACTACAGGGAACACACAAAACAGTGTTTCCAAGCAATGTGGACATACACCATACTGTGCTGTTTAGGCCTACAGCTTCAGGTAGTACTACTGTTCATACCGGATTTGGATTCACCAGCAGTACCAATCAATGAGTATACATGTACTGCTTTAGCCTCCAATGGCACACCCCAGTTAACACCAAGGGACTACGTCAGACCATATGCCATACTGCTTTTTTTGGCTAGCAATAGCATACACATCTTTTGCTGGGATCAGAGCTAGGACACATAATACCATGACAGAAACAGTTTCCCACTAAGCTATCCCACATATACACAACTGTGACACATTCACCATCACACTCAGTCAACCTCACATAGCAATTATTGCAACAAATACATGTGGGTCTGTATTGGTTCATAGGTAGGTAATAGGCTATTGGGTACAGAGTTTTTAGCAAAAGGGATGCCAATGTATTTTCGACATTGAGCTTGAGGCCATGGATTTGTCACCAGGTATCTGTCACACTAAATATGACTCTGTCTCTCTCTCTTTCTCTCTCTATATACATATAAACATCCATTGGTATACATATAGATATACATATAGGCACATATACAGTCCACCTTTTATGGTGGGAATATCAATTATGCAAAGTATGTGAGGTATACAGTTATGTAATGATATTGCACAGTCTTGTGTGAAATGCATTGAAGGTGTTCTCAGCCCATGTGGCTTTAGCAGGCCTCACTGGCTGCAACACTGCAAACCTAACAAATCACACCCACAGCGTTTAACCACCACAGGTCATATACCAGCACTGTATGCTGTCTTGTTTGCCACACACTACTACCTACATACAAATATGCACATAACAACCTCCACCAACATATAGGTTCATAGGTTCATACTAGGCTATCTGCCCTAGGGCATTTATAAGCCTAGCCAGAGTGTGTTTGGCTATCGCCACCCATTTTAAACTAATTTTGCTATGCCCTTTTTCGAGGTTAGTATACTGTGCCTCTGTCTAACAGTGACACAGAAGTGATACCCGGGGTAAACCTACGATCTCCCATCCACTCATCAAGATTCCTCTTGAAGAGAGTCAATGAGGGACTCTGCCTAACCTGGACTGGGATTTTATTCCAGAGTGACAGGAGCCTCTGGGTTATGAATCTGTCCCTCCAGCATGTCCTATTTATTTCAGTGCTGAGGTTCAAGTCTCTCGAGCACGTAGCTCGATGGGATTTGGATTTTCTGAGGTGCAGCATGTCCATTAATTCCGGGTTGGACATGGCTTTATATGTCAGGCACAGATTGCCTCTGAGCAGGCAGTATGCCACTGAGTAGAGCTGGAGTTTCTTTAACCGGCAGCATATGGCATCTGTTTGAGCCCTTTGATCCTCTTGGTGAGGTACTTTTGGGGTCTTTCCAGTTGCTGCAGGTGTCTGGTAAGGTACATCCCAAAAGGGGCATTGTACTCAATTATGGGCCTGATGAGGGATGAGTAAAGAGGCACGATGACCTCCCCTGATCTAGATGTGAATCCCTTCATGATTAGGTGGGCTATATAAAATGTTTTTCTAACCACTTTGGCCACGTGGTTGTCAAATGAGAGATTGCTATCAACTTGGGTCCCCAGGTCCCTAATTACTTCTTCTGTACTTAATGGATTACCACCTATGGTGAAATTTGTGGGCACTTTGTTTTTGCCAAAGGGGATGACTATACACTTTTTGGCATTTAGCTTAAGGCCATGGCTCTGGCACCAGTTGTCTGTTTCTAGGAGGCCATTTTGGAGGATGCTTGTGTCGGCTGGAGAGTCGATAATGGTGCCCAGTTTGCAGTCATCTGCGAACTTTGTCAGCCACAGTCCTTCCATGTTGGCCTGTACCTCCGAGAAATATATACCGAACAAGAGAGGTCCCAGGACTGAGCCTTGTGGGACGCCACTTGTAACTGGTTTGGAGTCTGACATGGCTCCAGCAATTCTAACCATGTGGGTTCTGTCCTTGAGCCAGTTTGCAACCCATCTAGTGACATATGGGTTTATATTTAAGCTGGTGAGCTTATCTATAATGCCCAAGTGGGGTATTGTATTGAAGGCTTTTGCGCAGTCCAGGTAGGCTGTGTGGACCACCTTCCCCTCGTCAATGGCCTTGGTGACTGTTTCAAAGAAATCAACCAGGTTTAAGAGGCAGGATCTGCCCTTAACAAAGCCGAACTGGGTAGGATCCAGTGTCTGTAGGTCCCCAATATCTTTATTTATGAGGTCCATGATGATCCTTTCCATAGCTTTCCAGACCAAGCTAGTCAGGCTTATGGGGTGATAGTTTCCAGGATCTGTTAAGGCACAACTTTTGTGGAGAGGGACCACTGTTGCTGTACGCCACTCTTTGGGTACATATCCTGTAGTAAGGCTGAGATTGAACAGTAGTTTTATGTTTGGGTTTAGCTCTTCTTGGAGTTCATGTAGGATGCAGCCCGGGACACCGTCTGGTCCCACTGATGCTGTGTTCTTTGCTTTGGAGAGGGCGGCTCTTACCTGAGAATCTGAGATGTCAGGGGGGCAGCACTCTGCTGGGATAGATATTTGCCCTTTTGGTGGGGAGGGAGGGGAGAAGTTTGCGCTGAACCTGTCAGCTAGGATGCTGGCAATGTCTGTGGGTTCGGTGTATTTTTTGTCATTTTGGACTAATTCTGAGCATATCTGAGAATTCCCACCCAGGTTCCTAACACAACTAAAGAAAGCCTTGTGATTATCCTTAGTGTCCTGTGCAATTTTTCTCTCGAAGCTGGCCTTAGACGATTTTATGAGTGCCTGTAGTTTTTTGCTAATACTGATCAGAGATGCCTTCCCTTTTTGGGATTTTGCTCTATCATGTAGTAGCTTCCTCCTTCTATTGTATAGTTTGTTTATGGCTGGGGTCCACCAGACAGGACGACTGCCTTTGGAGGATTGGGTCTTGGTTTTATTTGGGATTGCATAATCCATGCATTCCATGCATTCCTGAAGGTGTTCATAGAATGCGTTTATAAAGGATTCTGCGGTCTGGGCTGTATTTTCCACAGGCCCGGGGGCTTTGAAGGATTCCACCTCGGTTTTGAGGAGTGTGAAATTTGCTTTAGAGAAGTTTTTCACTGTGGTTTTCTGGGCAGGGGGTGGGGTAGGAATGTGAATATCCAGTGAGATTAGTTTATGGTCTGATCTTACCAGTGAGGGATACACTTCTGGTCTGGAGCATAGAGCCCTCCCCATGTTGGTGATGATCAGGTCCAGTATGTTTTCCCCTCTTATGGGAGTGGTAACAAGTTGTTCCATAGCATCTGAGTTTATAAATTCTAGGAACCTTTGGGCTAGGGTGTTGGAGCTAGAGTAATGCTCCCAGTCTATGTTTGGGTAGTTGAAGTCGCCCAATATAATGGTGTTTGGAGAGACCTTCATATTTTCCAGTGTTCTCAGGAAGGCCGAGTGGGGTTCCTGGGTTTGGGAGGGTGGTCTGTAGCAGGCTATAAACTGGAAGGCAGTTTTACCCACTGTTAGTTGCACATGGATAGTCTCTGATGCTTTGTGCTGTGCCACCAACCTGGAGGTGTGGGTATCTTTGACGAATATTGATACTCCCCCCTCCTTTTGTGGTTCGGTCCAAGTTTTGGGGCCGAAAAGCATGGCATGAGGTATAACCTGGTAGTGCTAGGGTGCTCTCGGGAGCCTTGAACCAAGTTTCTGTTACTGCACAGATATCAATGTTTTCCATGCTAAGGAGAGTTTTGAGTGCGTGCATCTTGAGGTTTAGACTTCTGGCATTCAGTAGCATTACTCTTAGTTTCTCATCCCTTGTGATACCTATGGAGGTGGGTTTGTCTTTTGAGCCTTGCTTAAAAAAGGCACTATGGGGGTAGCAAGAGCCTTTGCCAATATCCGAAAGCCCAGGGGTGACAGGTGCAAGCCGTCCCTAGTGAAGCATCGTGGCTTGTCAAGCATGTCATCCCAGCTGACAGGCATTGGATCCCCTTTGAATGACACCAATACTTAAGCCAATTGTTGAAATTGATCATCTTGTCTTCATATTGTGGCATCATTCTTGGTGAGGGTAAGATGCTACTCAAGGTCAGGGTCATACCGGCCTGGGCTACATGCTCAGAGAGCTCCTCTATGTCTCTTTTCATGTAGTCCAGGGAGGTACTTCTCAGGTCATTCACACCAGCATGGACAATGACTGAGTCATATTTGTACTTGCCTTGGAGTGACCTGAGTGCTTGTGTTATATGGCGGATCCTAGCGCCCGACAGGCAGCTCACCGTGACCTTCTCCTTTTTCAGCCTGGTGAGCGGGACATCAGTGTGCCTGATGATAGAGTCACCTATTACAAGTGTATCGGGTGTGTTGTTTAGCCTTAAGGGCTGTGACTGTTCGGCACACTGGCTTTGTGGGCTATGTGTTGCACGTGTTTTGTTTTGGGGTAGCGGTTGCTTGGGTGTCAGCTTTGGAGGTCTCAGCTGCTTAGGCAGATTTTTATTTAGAGCCTCTGAGTATGTTTTTGTGTGTTTATGTGTTTGGTTTGCTGTCGTGGTAGGTCTATGTGAGACTGGAATTGTAGTGAGTGTGGTTTCCTTCTCCTCCTGACTGGTTATGCCAGTACTGAGTTGAGAGAGCTTAGCCCCCATTTGGCTATATGGTTGCATCTCTCACATGTGTTGGAATTTGTTGGGAGGAGGAGAGGGTTGTCTGTGTACATGAGGCAATTATAACATTGCCTCAAGATTCCCAGATTCACCAGCTGGACCAGAGAGGAGATTGACAACTGACCTTTGGACATGCTAAAATAGTATTGGGAATTCCTTTATAATTGAAAAAAAGGGCCAATGAGGAACAAGGTACTCAAGGGGAGTTTGTGAGGTTGTAGTGCTTTTAATTTTTTAGTGCTGACTTAGTGAGCAAGTGCCAGGTAACTTAAATGCAGTGTGTTACAGGTAACTTAAATGCAAAAATGACAAACAGTAACTTTCTTTCAAGTGAAACAAGGAAATAAGTACAGTAAGCAATGCCGATATCACTAGGGATCCACAGAATGACCTCCCTTCACAAACAGTTGCAGTATGTCCCTTGCTCTATGCACATGTACAGATGCTAATATATCTGACACAGATATATCTCTCCGTATGTGTGTGCCATACACACACAAGGTCCACACTGTTGGGAGTCCCTAGACCTCACGGCTGACCTGTTGGGCCTTGCTGCAACATGAACAGGTGTCACGTGTGAGCACACAGTAATATTAGAGGGTGTATACATAGCTGCGAATGCTAGATTAGCATACTAGCCTGGTACAGCAGTTGCCAATGCTAAGCTACACGTTGATATGACTATCATGCATGTGTTACTCTGTCATATCCATGTTTATATACATCCATGTTTATATAGCTTTATGCGCTACTCCCCCAAACAGCCATTGTCCACACTACTGTACAGAACACAGATAACATGGATCAGATGTTTGACATTTAATGCTGAGCTACATATATCACAGTTATGTCCCACTGCACACAGCTACACACTGATTTGTCCATGGCAGTAGTTACGCAGGGCATCTGTGCATAGATATGTACTGCTGCCACATATTGATGTTTCAAAGTATGTAGAGTAGTCTTTAAATACATCTACTACAGGCCAGTAAATACATATCTGTTACATACCTTTCCTTTGTATGTGTTGGTAGTATTCACTTCCGTGTCTTTGCCTTTTTTTTTTTCGGCTGGTGTGGGTGGGTGGGTGGGTGGGTGTGTGTGTGTCTCTCTCTCTCTCTGTCTCTGTCTCTCTCTCTCTCTCTCTCAGTATCTGCAATGGAATGATTGCATGTGTGGCCAGCAAGTACAGCCTGCTTTTATAGGTATCTGCACATGTGCATGTGATAGCCTCTGCACCAATTGGTGGCCACCATTTGGTAATTGCATGCAGCTGTGTGGTAATTGCAGTACTCACTGTCATAGCAACCCAGTGCTATAAATTGCTATGTCAGGTAGGCATAGCCCTTTCAGCTTTCCAAAGTGGGGCCCATGCTTGTTTGCTGTGGACACCATTGTGTAAGTCAGAAGGTCGGTATAGTTCTTATATCTGAAGCTAGGGGTGTAGCTAGTGATTTAAATGTTGTACTCAGACCTGAATGTTGCCACTTCCAGTACACAGTTGCCAGTGTAGAATTGTACTCACCCCTACAAATGCTAACACAAGATACATGGGAGTATGTAGTTTCTTTTCTACTTATACAATTAACTGCCATACAAAAGTAGTTATTGAGATGTATTCCATTGGCACATGAACTGTTTGTGAACTGCTATACTCTGAATATTAATGTACTCACTTCTGCACAGTTTATGCTTTTTTATTGTTGACATTAGCACAGGATGCTCAAGAAAACTGGACAATTCCAGTACTGAGTATGCCTGTCTACAACCTTGGTAGACCCTGAACACACAGGTATATTGTACATTTGGGTGAGGATGCAGACATACAGAGAGCATTATGTCTTATTGTGTGAATGTTATCTTGCTGGACGTTAATGGTTGCTGTGTACCTGTTAGTTTAGCAAGGCAGGTAGTCTGTCTGCATAGCTCCCAACTGTGGACCTATCCAGATGATAGCCAGACGTTAGGCTGTTATTCTCTGTCTGTGCAACACACAGGTCTTTGCAGCACTGGAACAATGGCATTGTTACAGTTGGTTGCTACCAGTACATGGCTACATCCTTTGGTATTTCAGTGTTGTACTCCTACATAAGGGTATGCTTCTGGAACTCCTTCCAAAGCTATTTGCACAGTGTGTAACAGCAGAAAAGCTGATATGCCTGTGTGTTTCTGCCTCTGCCAGGCCTCTCAAACACTCAGGTACATATTTGAACAGACTCAGGGAAAGGTAGGTAAGAGCGAGGTACACCTTTACAATATTAGAGACATTAAGTCGAGACTTCGAGAGAACCAGTGCATATGGATTAATACACCTTTTCTGAAGTACAAGCAGTATCTAACTCCTACTTACTGTCATTATTCATTAAGTGTAATTCCCCACCTTTCTGCCTAACGTCAGTACATTTCAGAGGGATTCAGAGGGACACAGCTAAAGCTTGTCTCGAAATCAGTGACATGTCTGAAAATTAGTCACAGTTGGGAAGTATGGCTTCTGTCCTAATCAGATATGCTAGTGTTTGTCCTGCTATGATACTGTGTGGGGTTGTAAAGTGCTGCTGTAACATTATTTCCTGCTAGAATGGCTGGTTCTGTTATCACAGTCATGTAATGCAATTCCACAAGAACTGCTGGTAAAGATCCACAGAACAAGATTTGTGCTATGGCATTCCTATGTTTCCTTTACATTCCTCATTCTGATGCATGATATATTTATTTCAGCACCAATTTGTTGTATGTCTACCATGGCTTAGTGATACTTCATGCAGTCTAGTGTGTACAAATTCGGGGATTCGAGACTGAAAGAGGTGTTTTATTTTGTTGCTGAGCAGAACAGGGGCACTGACATACAGGGTGACTAAGGCACTTTTAAGCAGTTGTAAGCGGGTTTGTGCGGGTTTGTGTGAAGCTTAGTTAAGCTTAGCTAAGCGCATACAGGCGCACACTCGTGCAAACCGGCTAACTACTGCTTAAAAGTGCTTACTCCCGCTAACCCCCGTGCTCATTTCTTTGAAAGAAAAGAAAATGGGGAGATAGGAAAGTGGTGAAAAAGGGGCACAAAGAGGGAAAGACAGTAGGGAAAACAGCTCGGGATGTGCAGGACGGGTGTAGGGAAGGTCCATAGCTGCCCATTTCTTTAACAGCAACAGCTGTGCATATGCAATAAATTTGGAGGGGAATTTGAAACCTTCAACCCCTGTGAGGGGGTGAGGACAACAAAGTGCATTGTATTGCAAATTAAATATCAGTTTATGTGTCCAGCGGACATGTGTGTAAAATGGGCAGCTATGTATGGGGTGTATTTTTTTTTTGTGAGCAGATGGCCCTTTTTTTTCTTTTTTTTCAGGTGAGAGTGGAATGTGGTGTAGGGGAAGTAGGTATATTTGGGGAGGTAGGTTGGGGAGGTAAACAGACAAGACAAACAAGATGCATACAGGGGTGGAATATGACACATGTGGTGGGTGAACACCATTGACAGGGAAGGATGTTTGGAAATTGCAAGCCCATGAGCCCACAGATGGCAACAGTGGAACTGAGATCCCCACCCATGGGCAGTGACCACTGCACCTTCACAGCCCAGAGGGTGGTTGTGCTGGGGGCTGTGTAGGAGGGGCAGGCTCACCCATGAATCGAGCCACTTGTGCCTCAAGCTGGCATAGAGGATCAGCGACAGAACGCTCGATCTCCCTACGCACCACAGCCCAGACCATTTGGAGGGTGATAGGTGGCCCTCCTCTGCCCACGCTTGCACAGGGAGGATGAGCCCCATCCCCTGCAGCACTTCCGCCTGAAGGTGGCACAGGGCCAATGGAGGATGAGGTCCCAGGCAGGGCACCGGACCTGCTGGTGCCAGGTGCCATCGCCAGCTGAGGTGGGACAGGTGGGTCCGCTGGGACCGGCCTTCCCATACGTTCTATGTTTGGGAGGATTTAATGTAAATATGGGTTAGTAACAGTCAACAGCATTCCCAATTAGTTATAACAGCAAGCAGAAGTATTCCCATTAACCCAACACACCAGAGTTCCAACAGTTGAACAGCAAGCATGACACATGCATATATGGAACAACAGTGGACATTACAACAACATGCAGGTTTAATTGATGGCAACAGGCCACCAATATTGTGGCATTTTAACAGGGCACATGCATCGAAATAAATGCAGATATTTATAAACCAATAGGACATATGTCCCAACAAATGTTTTCAGATTAGACATACCCATTAAGGTGTGGAATTGCATTTTTTATGCACATACAGTAGGGTGGAAAATAATAGCTCCATTAACAACTTGTATATCCTTCTAGTTTACACTACATTCCTCTTAACTGCAGTTATATGTCCCCTACATGTATTATTACACTACCCAATTGTCCTTAAATCGTGAAATGGGTTTTGCTAGATCTTTACATACATGGGATGTATCTGACATACAAACTGTCCGGGATGCAGATGTTACTGCTACATATTTTGTGAGTTGCTCAGACACACTACTGCTGAGATGGTACACTGACAGCTCTACTTTCCTATACTTATCTAGATATGTTCAGGTGGAATTATCAGTTATATGTTAACAGCTCCCTACATTTCTGGCAGCACAATGACATTTCTGGGGAACAGAATACCAAGCTACTCATGTGCCAGATTAACCTGTACATGCTGGGCATGAACCAACAGTTGAGGACTTTGAATATGCTTAAAAGCTACTGGTACTCCCTTCATCCACTTTATATGGGCCTACCCAGCTGTGTGTTAACAGCGCTTAATACAACAATACTATTTCTATAATGCAAGAGTACAACAACATATCAAAGAAAATGACACAGGCACACTCCAGGAATTATACCTTTATTAAAGACTTAAAACACTTTTCTAGAGGCTCTCTCATTTATTTTATATAACAGTACATGCAGAATAATTATTAGAGAATTATTATACCTTTATTTATTGTGTTCAAACACTTTTTTCAGGCTCTCTCATTTATTTTACATAACAGTACAAGCAGAATAATTGTTAACCTGCCTGGTGGCGCAGCCTTAGCAGCCTATCTGCATAGGCTTGCTGATTCGCAGCACGGACACCTGCAGCTGTGAAGTAAATTAAGTGATATTGAGATATACCTATCCATAGTATACACTAGAATAGCAATTCTTACATATTTAATTCCATGGCTACTTACTCAGTAGTGGGGCATTTGCCATTTCATGGGCTTCCTGGATCCACTGGTCCAGTTGATCTGCCTTGCATCTCTTCAGGTTTGCGTGGTGGTGTCTGACCTGCTCACCAGTCCGAGGGACACCTGTGGCACTGGTGAGTTCATGAGCTAGACAGTCCCAGGCTTCCACTTTGTATTGGGTGCCCTGGTACTGGCCCTGCAGGAGTCTATCCTCATGATATGAACAAGGAGCCAAACCATTGCTTTTGACTCCTCAATGCCCCAACGCTGCGCTGGAAAACGAGAGCCCTGTCCAGCACCAGCCATTGCTGCCTGCAGATGGGAGCTACAACCAGTTATGGCAAGTATTCCCACCTATGGAGCTTAAATATGCATCATTTCCCACACTTATTTGTGATTGGCCAGTTTTGAAAAAATGCAGCTGAGGGTACACCTGCTTAACAATGGGTAAACTTCCATTGATATGTATGTGTGTGTGTTGAAAGTGCATACTTATGAAAAGCTGTCATGGCTTAGTGGTTCAGTACTGTGATTATGGTGCACAGTATCCCAGGTTCGAGGCCTGTCATTGCTTTTTATTTCAGTACTGGCCAGACCGGCAAGGAGGTGTGGCTATGTTTTACCGACTTTGCTCGACTTTGCCTGACGTTGCTCTACGTTGCTCTACGTTGCCCAATGTTGCTCTACTTTGCTCTACATTGCCAGATGCTGCTCTACGTTGCTCTACATTGCTCGATGTTGCTCTGCGATGCTCTACATTGCCCGACGTTGCACTGGTTAGCACGGTGCACAGCTAAGCGCAAACATGTTCTGTTTGCACTAGTTGGCGCGATTGCCAGCTCTTACACTGGCGTTTCTGTGTAAGATTACTCTAGTCTTACACGGAGGATTCAGGAACAGTTTGTATCCTACAGCTGTGAGACTTATTAATACAGACACCAACCATAATACCTGATACATTGAAGCCTCTTTTTTCATCTAATCTTGCTGCTCTGAGCAATTACCGCGAGCATTACTGTTATGCAATATGATGGCTATACTGAGTCATGTCTAAGGTTAACAAGTGCAATATGGTAACTAAACAGCTACTATTCACTAGTATCTATTTATTCTCTATCTCAACAGTGTAGGGGTTTGGTGGTGGGGATTTATTTATTATTTATCACTGGATAATGGGTATTGGATGTGTTTATGTAATGTGAACTACCTCTTGCATGTTTTACGTGTTATTTCCTTTCTTATGTTATTCTTTGATACCACTGTATCGCTGTTATTTGCACTGCATTTCTCTCATGTGCTGACATTTGTAATTTCATTTAGGCTGCACTTGTGTGGTCCTAAATGACAATAAAGTTTATTTGAATCTTTGAATCTTAGGCGCTGCCTCTGTCCTTTAGTAGTATGCGGGGGGGGGGGGGGATTCCTGGGGTAAATTTTCTGTTTCCCATTCCTAGATCTACATTGTGCTTAAATATGGACAGGGATAAACTTTGCTTTATGTGGATGTGAAGTTTCTTCCAGAGCAGCGGTATCCTCTGTGAGATATACCTGTCCCTGCAAACTGTTCTGTTGATGTTGCAAAAGAGGTTTATATCCCTAGGCCAAGTATTTCTGATGCCATTTGATTTGCTGATGTGTAGTAAATCCATCGGTACCGGGTTTGTAAGAATTCCATAATCCATGAATGTGAGATGCTGTCAAAAGCATGTCATATGTAGGTTCCTTCACTTTCTGCAACTTTCTGTTGTGGCTTTGTTTAAGAATTAATGACCATTTTTTGATATGGTTTATTTTGTACCATTTTGTTCTATTCCCATGATTGATTTTTTTTATAGGCAACTATTTACACTGTCCACATCATTTCCAGTGTATTATTTATATATTGTTGGAAAGCAAGTTATTGGTCTATAGTTCTTCCAGTACATAGTTTGTATATTGTCAGAATGCAAATTATTGGTCTCTCTAGTGGTTAGGGAGATGGTTTTATGTGTGCAGATTACAGGGTTCAATCCCTGACTACAGTGAAATGCAGTCAGTTTCTTTATGATTGGATGGGAGATAGGAAATTCATCCTGGGGATCATGTCAGTCGCCCTGCTAGACAGGGGCCCAGAGAAGTAAATATTGTGGGAAAAAATGTCCAGGGAATTGTTATGACTAGGCTTGTATAGGCCTTAGGGCCGATAGCCTAGTACCAACCTATAAACCTATGAACCTATAATTCTTAGTATAGCTTACTGGCTCACTCTTAAGGAGGAGTATTATTTTCCTGTTGTTAACCAGGCGATGTCTTTTTGTGACATGCATATAAATATTTTTAACCACTGCTAAATCTTTATGAAAAGGTTTTAATACCTTTAGCCAGAAGTTAGTTACTGCATCTGGTCCTGTGGAGTGGGGGTGGGGGTTGGTCCATTTTGTTGACTTTTTTCATTTTGTCTCAGTTTCTCGGTTACTTCCTCCCCTTTCACATTTTCTACATGACAACGTCTTTCTGTTCCTTTGAATTCTTCTTTTCATTTGGCATCTTTGTAAAATGAAGACACTCCTCATAAATCCTTCTCTAAAATGTACTGATTTCTTCATTTTATGTGATGTTGTTATTACTTTTGCTTTGTTTTGGAGTTCTCTATAAATCCCATTTGTGTCTTCAAAGAATTGACTGTCTTGTACTTTTTCACTATATCTGTATGCATACCTTCTAAGTTTTTCTGCTGATATTTTTAGTTTATTAGTTGAGATAGTATGTGAACAATCCTGATACATTTTGATGTTTGCTGCTTTTACCTCATCAAGGTTTCTTAAAATGTTTGATAATCTCTTTATTTTTCTATAGTCTTCTAATCGTGATACTTCTCAGCACAGCTGCTTTATAGAAGTTCACCTTATTCATAGGTTCATACTAAGCTAACTGCCTTTGCGAGCCATTTTAAGCCTAGCCAATTATCCCTTGAGAGACTCAAACCCTGCATCTTGTGTTTCTAAAGCAAGCACTGTAACCATTAGGCCACCCTCCCTTTCTGTATTTGATGTTTTCATAGAGATGTTCTACGTGTTCCTTCCCCTTCCTTCGTTACTCTGCATTTGTGTGGTAATACTTCATTTGTTACTAATTTAGCTGCACAGTGATGTATTTTGTTTATTTCTGTTACACCACAAAAATCTCTCTCAGTAGTCCCAATCACTGTGTTTACCTGCTTTTTCCAGTCTTGTAACATTTTCGGTTTTACTCACTTTCTGTAGTTTCTTTCTCTCTCTCTTATTATTTCTGCCAGTTCCTGCTAAATGCAGCAGGTCTTCCTTTACGTCATTCTCATCTGGAATAAGCGCCCCCTCTGTCCTCTATTTGTGCTCTTTCCTTTGCTGCGGACTTCTGAATGGACTTCATGTGAGTCTCCTGCAGACGTTTCCAGTATTTCACTCCATGGCATGTCCCCCATACAAGCGTCCTGCCCTATCTGTTGCACCATCTCGCGGTGATTTGTTTCCTCATCATGTTGTGACGTTACCTGCAATGGTATCTCCACAGTAAACCCTTCACTTCTCATTCGGTCTAGCACTTTCATTTCTGTTTGTTGTTTTTCTGTCTCACTAAGTTTTACTTTTCAATGTATCCCATTTGTAACGTGTCGTATCTGGAGGTCTCTGTATATATTTTCAGTATCTTAGGAGCTGCAGTGGTCTTATTGATTAGTATAGCTTTCTTTTTTTCTGTGTAAATATTGCAGAATATCATAGCTTTCTTTTGTTTTCCCAAATCCATATTTATTTATTATTTATTTTACATTTGTTGACGAGGCTAGTCTAACTGGATATATGTCCATTTTCAGTAGAGGCCTGGGGAGAAAAGCTCCAAGCATCTGCAGTGAGTAAACAATACAATATATAGTAGTAGTCAAATGAATTACAGCACATTGTTTAAATTGAAGGTAAGATAGAGTCCTTTAGTAGGTTTAAGCTAAGATCAAATACAGAGAGCAAACATTTGAGAGATAACAATAAAAATAAAAATAATAATATATATATATTTTTTTTATTACAGGTAGGCAACATAGAGCAGTGGAGTAGAGAGAGCAAGAAGGGGAATGAGATATCAGTGAGGGTTAGAGCAGGGACAAAGCCAGTGAGTTTTAAGATATTCTTTAAGATGCTTTTTATAAAGAAGACTGGAAGCAAGGGTGGAAAGTTCACTAGGAAGCTGGTCCCAGCTTTTTCCCACTGTGTTGGTGCAAAGTGAGTCCCCAGATTTGTTGCTGGATTTAATAGTGGAAACTAGAAGCTTATTAGCTGAGCGTAGTGTTGCAAGATTTTTGTAGGGGGTAATCAGATTAGTGAGGATCGGGGTATTATTAGGGTGGTAAAGGATCTTATGGGTGATAAGTTGTTGACAAAGTAGTTGGTTCTGCAGTTCTAACCATCCCAGTTGTTTGAGGTTGTGACAGTGGTTAGTTCTAAAGGGGGTACCAGTGGCAAATCTGGCTATGTTATTGTAACTGGTGGAAAGTTTGGTGAGATTGTTTTTAGATAGATTGGTATATATTGCAGAAGCATAGAACAGGGTAGAGATCAGGTGGGTCTGGGAAATAGTGGTTCTGGCTAAAGGGGTAAGGAAAGATTTGATTCTGTAAAGGGTGCCTAGTTTTTTGTTGACAGACTTTATTGTAGAATTAATATGGTCATCATAGCTAAGGTTGTCATCAGTTGTTACTCCCAGTAGACGGGTTGTAGTGTCGGGATATGTTAGTTCCATTGTTAGAGGTTATTGTGAAGTGCAGTTGAGGTGACTTATGAGTAGGAGCAAAGAGCAATAATTTTGTTTTTTTGGGGTTCAGAAGGAGGCAGTGTTGCATGAACCAATTTTCAACACTGTTAAATACTGTTTGGGTGAGGGACTGGAGAGAGGTTATGGACTTGGCTGAACAAATTAAAGTAGAGTCATCTGCATATTGTATGCAGGTGGCTTGAGGAATTTTGGTATGTAGATCATTAATAAACAATTAAAAGAGAAGAGGTCCTAAAATAGAGCCTTGGGGTACTCCAATGTTCACAGGGAGGGATGTAGAAAGATTATCATCCCAAAGCACTGCTTGCTGTCTGTTTTCCAGATAGGATTTAAACCATTGTAATGCTTGGGGATCAAGTGATTGGGCTTTTTGTATATCAATAAGCATGTTAAGGTTCACCATATCAAAGGCTTTTGAAAGGTCAATAAATAGTGCAGAGGAAAGAGTGTTATTGTTACGGTTTTTGTTTATGGAGTTAGAAAAGGATAGCAGGGTAGTTGTTGTGCTATGGAACGGCCTGAAGCCATGCTGGTAGTTGGCACGTAGATTATTTTGGAGAAGGTGGTCAAGTAGTTGTCTGTGGATGCATTTTTCCATTATTTTAGCTATTGGAGAGAGTAAGGCAATAGGCCGAAAGTTTGAAAGCTCAGTAGATGACCCCCCTTTATGTAGAGGGATGATGTGGGAGACTTTCCATATGGCAGGGATTTTGCTTTCTAAAATAGTTCTATTTATAAGGATGGAGATGGGATAGGCAATGGCTTTTGCTGCAATTTGCAGGTATTCAGCTGGCAGACAGTCAGCAGAAGGGGTGCAAGGTTTAAGTTTTTGAAGGAGGTTGCACATGAGGGATGTAGGTACAGGTTGTATATGAAAGGTCGGAGCCGGACTATTAGTATTTAATGGGGGAGTGGTAATAGGTGGTAGGGTATTAGCTAGGGTTAGAAAGGCTTCAGTAAAATAGTTATTAAAGGCATCAGGAATCTGGTTAGAGTTATTATGGTTGAATCCTGAAGGGGCAGGAGTTTTAGAGTGCCCTGGCTGAAGTAGTTTGTTAATGCCTGACCAGAATTTTTGTGGTTTTTGTTGGTGGCTTTGTTGGAGGTGAAGGTAATAGTCTTTTTTGTCTCGAAGAATGTCTTTTTTGGTGGCATTTCTTAACTGTTTAAAGTAAAGGTGATCTGATGGACTTTTGGAGGCTCTCCATTTGGCCCAAATTTTATTTCTGAGGAGGATCTTTTGCCTAGTTTGTTTTGTGAGCCAAGGGGCAATTTTGGTCCTTATTCAGGAAGAGCGATAGGGGGCATGGTAATCTTGGATTTGAAGGAATCTAGTATCAAAGTAGGTCACTGCTTCATCAAGTTGAAGATGAAACATTGGTGACCAGTCACATGCTTTCAGTTCCATGTTTCTTTTTTATGCATTTTTATAGTGTGTGGGTTTTGCTCTTGACTAACATTGTAAGCCTTCAAACCTAAAGTTCATGGGTAATATTATCACAGTACACTCTGGCTGCAGCAGCAGATAGCAGAGCTGCAAGAAAGCCATTTCAGCTTTCAGAAACAGAAAGTGAAGCAGACATTGCTGATTTTGCAGAATGTCCTTGATTTGGTCTTACCCTGTCCCTTGTACAAGTTATGACTTTCTGGTACATCTCAGAAGATTACAGTATGCCAATAATGCCAAGCATTATAGTTCAATACTTCTTAAAGTTCAAACAATTCATATCCCTGATTTTAATCCCCCACACAATTGCTTTAGGTTTGTCCAGATTTTGCTTACTAACTTGAGATAGGGGTTGGGAGGGTGGACTAATGGTTAAGGTGTTTGCCTTACGAACACAAGGGGCAGGGTTTGAATCTCACAAGGGATAATTTGCTAGGCTTAAAATGGCTTGCAATGGCAGTTTGCTTAGTACTAATCTATGAGTCTATGAGAGAGTGAGGCGATAATAAAACACCTACAGTATGCCATGGAGGTCTGTAGGTTTAATTCTTGTTTGTAAAGCTGCACAATAAAAATGTATACGTAAACCAACCAGCCTCCATGCCATTACCTAACACAAAAAATGACAGCCATCCTACTTCTGCAGAAAAAGCCAAAATGTTTTTCTTGCACGGTGAATATCTGCAGCTGTGGCAAGAGAGTGCTATGGCAATTCTGCCCACAATCTTTAGTTCCCCAGACTTACAACAGTATTCCTTTTTGCTTTTTTCCTTGTAGCGCTTGATCAATCTCATCTTTTTCCAGACAATCTAATGCTTCTTTATATAAATCTTTTGATCTGATTTTTTTCTTTTCAAGAGTTTACATCTTTATTTGTGGTTTTAAGTTTAATCGATGCACTTATTTTTATAACATTCAACTTCTTTTCTGCTCTCACTAAATAGCCTCTGAACAGAAATTCTTCATTTGTTATATTATTGAAACAATATCCGAATGATATACATTATTGTCCCTTTGCCTCTTGCTTGACCTGTCAGTTCTTTTTTTTTTGTTTTTGGAGGACTGTGTATGCCTAGCCCCATGTTGCAGATGTTTCCGTGTTCTGAGGACTCTATACAAATTTGCTTCCAGTTGTGGCACCAGTGCATACACCAGAAGTGGGCTTTTTTATGCTAGGACATGAACACCCAGTCTTCTTCTTCTTCTTCTTCTTCTTCTTCTTCTTCTTCTTCTTCTTCTTCTTCTTCTTCTTCTTCTTCTTCTTCTTCTTCTTCTCCTTCTTCTTCTTCTTCTTCTTCTTCTTCTTCTTCTCCTTCTTCTCCTTCTTCTCCTTGTTCTTCTTTTTTCTTTGACCAAATTTTCTTTATAATTTGTAAAAACTGTCATCTTGGTGAGATTTTACAAAAACATGGTCCACTACATGAAGGATGAATTGATTTCCAACAATACTAGTATCACTATCTTGTGAGTCCATCTCTCCATTGAGACGCCTTTTAGGAGTCACACTAGAGACAAAGCCTATGAGTTCCACCTGTGGATGTCCAGTAAGAGAAACTGTATGTTGATTTACCTTGTGTATATTTTTATTGATTTACCTTGTGTATATTTTATTGATTTACCTTGTGTATATTTTTACTGATTTACCTTGTGTATATTTTATTGATTTATCTTGTGTATATTTTTATTGATTTACCTTGTGTATATTTTTATTGATTTAGCTTGTGTATATTTTATTGATTTAGCTTGTGTATATTTTTATTGATTTAGCTTGTGTATATTTTATTGATTTAGCTTGTGTATATTTTTATTGATTTAGCTTGTGTATATTTTATTGATTTACCTTGTGCATATTTTTATTGATTTACCTTGTGTATATTTTATTGATTTAGCTTGTGTATATTTTTATTGATTTACCTTGTGTATATTTTATTGATTTAGCTTGTGTATATTTTTATTGTTTTGCTTGTGTATATTTTTATTGATTTAGTTTGTGTATATTTTATTGATTTACCTTGTGTATATTTTTATTGATTTACCTTGTGTATATTTTATTGATTTACCTTGTGTATATTTTTATTGATTTACCTTGTGTATATTTTATTGATTTACCTTGTGTATATTTTGATTGATTTACCTTGTGTATATTTTATTGATTTACCTTGTGTATATTTTTATTGATTTACCTTGTGTATATTTTTATTGATTTACCTTGTGTATATTTTTATTGATTTAGCTTGTGTATATTTTATTGATTTAGCTTGTGTATATTTTTATTGATTTAGCTTGTGTATATTTTATTGATTTACCTTGTGCATATTTTTATTGATTTACCTTGTGTATATTTTATTGATTTAGCTTGTGTATATTTTTATTGATTTACCTTGTGTATATTTTATTGATTTAGCTTGTGTATATTTTTATTGATTTACCTTGTGTATATTTTTATTGATTTAGCTTGTGTATATTTTTATTGATTTACCTTGTGTATATTTTTATTGATTTAGCTTGTGTATAGTTTATTGATTTACCTTGTGTATATTTTTATTGATTTACCTTGTGTATATTTTATTGATTTACCTTGTGTATATTTTTATTGATTTACCTTGTGTATATTTTATTGATTTACCTTGTGTATATTTTTATTGATTTAGCTTGTGTATATTTTATTGATTTACCTTGTGTATATTTTATTGATTTACCTTGTGTATATTTTTATTGATTTACCTTGTGTATATTTTATTGATTTACCTTGTATATATTTTTATCATTATTAGTCCTCAGGGTGAGGCCTGGTAAAATGGTGTTAATCTGTTTCAGTTTATGTTTCAGTCTGATAGTCGGGATGATACCTAACAGAAGAGTCTTGTAACCGTATGATCATGACCACTTGTCAGTGTGAGTCCTGGAGAGGCAGCAAAAAGGCATATTTAACTGTTGATTCTCTTGATGAAGTTTAAAGTCAGGCGCAAGCTTGGATTTAGCTGAACTAGCCACTGTGTGGTGCATGTGTTATCTGATGTTGTAAAGTATAGCAGAAATTACTTCAAATCACCATATGTTTTAAGTACAACCTGTCACTATTATTTCAGTTTCTGTTAACAAAGACTTTACAATTTTGTGTTCACTGCAATAACGTGCTGACTTTAATGGAAGACTGTTATGTCTGCTGCCTCTACTTATCAAAATTGGTCAATACAGAGTCTCTAAACTACTAGTTATTGATTCGGCCTGTAACTACCTCAAAAACAAATGGTAATTCTGCACAGCTAATGAAACAGTAATCTGTTGGTGTGTTTGCCCTATGTGAAGTGATCATAAAGCTGAATAATGACCACCACAGAGCAGCTGCTGCAATCCATTATTACTGCCACGGGGGGGGGGGTGGGTGACAGCTAAATCCATCACTTAGCTAAGACCTACATCTCACTCAAAGCTTCTCAGCTAGGATGGAGACCTTGAGGCATGGCCTCATAACCTTTGAGAAGACTGTCACTCAAGAAGGATGGGTACAATCTTCCTGGGTCGATCCATGTGGGCTTGCATTTAGCACTACATTTCACAGACTGACATTTTAAGTGCAATGTGTATGGTAACACTGATACGGTTAGGCAAAGCTTAGGGTCACTTCAGAGACCCAGACACAAGTTTCACAAGCGGCCCTTTTCTAGATCCCAAACAGGAACGTTTTGGTCAGATCCTGCAGGGCTCAATACTAAAGGAAACACGTTGAAAATCCTGGTGATGTACAAACCGAAGAAGGCATTTCCAGCTGTTGTCAAAAGCTTTTAATGTCAAGCTGAACCCGCAACATGCAGATAGTTTTGCAATATTGGTAGAAAAAGTGTCACTTTATGTCTTGTAAAACATCTAGGAAATTGCCTAAAAAAGCTGGAG
Organism: Protopterus annectens; assembly: GCF_019279795.1. Taxonomy (NCBI): domain Eukaryota; kingdom Metazoa; phylum Chordata; order Ceratodontiformes; family Protopteridae; genus Protopterus; species Protopterus annectens. The sequence goes on along the minus strand of NC_056729.1, from coordinate 1,730,592,350 downwards.
CCAGACAAAAGCGACCCTGTCATCCATCCAGTGTTTTAAGTGTGAGAGACGGGGGCACTTTGTAAAGTACTTTGGGAGGGTAAGTTAGAAACCTTCATTCAATTAACCAAGGACAAAGGAGGAGAGGTTGTGGAATGTGACATGGCTACTTCTAGGCTTGTGCAGAGTGAATTCTTGTTACTGTGCCACAACAAATTGAATGAAATTTACAATAAGAGTGGATAGGCATGAAGTCCAGGGGCTCTTACATTATTACAGCATAATTACCTTGGTAAAAACTAAGAACTTGTGGAAGCAAAAGGTTCACTGTTCAAGCCCAATAGATGTGATGTGCACACTCAGTTACAAAGGTGGAAATTCAAAGCCAGAATGGAAAGTCCTTCCACCTGGTGTCTGTGGTGCCTTATATCACTGATATGAAGAAAGCCTCTGCATGTACGGCAACTGCAAGGTCCCAAAGCAAACACAATCCAAAGTAAAATTAGACCAGCAGACTATGGCAAAAACCAATGTATTTATTATTATGTGCTACAGAGACATAATGTTACAGAAAAAAGAAACAGACAGATAAATCACATAGTGTGTAAAAACATCAAAAACTCACTCCTTATATAGTCAAATAATGACAACATGTGACCAATTAAAGGTGCTCATTTAATCCAGGTGCAAACAAACCACCTAGCTTAACAATCCATTTTTTCTCTTTTTTGTTCAGCATCTCATTCCACCCTGACTTATTGGATCTCATGCCCAAAATCTTATCAATAATTATAAAATTAAAGGAAACATTTTTATGTATTATGGTGTGTTTATACATAGCATTTGTAATTCTTTGGTGTTTGATATCACAAAGGTGCTCTGAAATCCTAAATTTCACCGGCTGAGATGTTTGTCCAATGTAGAAAGCTGAACAATTGCAGGTAGCCAAGTATATCACCCAATCTGTATGGCAATTGGCAAAAAAAGAAATATTATATACCTGGCTAGTGTTTTTACTACTGAAACACCTAGTCTTCATGACCTTCGGACAGTAAAAGCAATGACCGCAGAGAAAAAACCCCGAGACTGCAGTCCCCAAAAGTGTAGTTTGAGGACACTCCTTCTTATGATTGGGCCCATGTTTATAATGATTAAAGTAGGAGGCCAAATTCTTACCCTAACTAAAAGAAAAATAGCATCTGTTCTCCAGCAATACAGAAAATCTGGTATCTGCCAACAGGATGTTCCAATGACACTGGACACTATCCATCAATGCCCCAGTGTTCCTACCAAATGTGATAACAAAACATATGATGGATCCACCATCATCAGCCTTATTTTTGTATTTTAGAAGACTTTCCCTGTCAGTGGTATCTACCTTGTTTTTGGCTTGGAGAACATATCCTGCCTTACACCCCCTGTTCTTGAATCTAGATGTCAGGTCATCCCTGAAATGTTGATACGTACCGGTGTCCAAGCATATATGTTTAACTCTCATAAATTGAGACTTAGCTATATTTTTACAAATATGTGAAGGATGATAGCTGGCGGCATGGAGAAGGGAGTTATATTCAGGGAACGTATGGTAAACCTCAGAGATCAAGGTATTATCAGGACCTCTGATTACCAAAACATCCAAAAATGTTATTCGATCCATATCATAGTTTACCGTAAAATGTATGCCCCATTTGTTTTCATTCAGACAACTAACAAAATCCTGTAAATAATCAACATCCAATCTCCATACCATCCAGTAATCATCCAAATATCTTTTCCAAATGTCAATTTCTTCCATGAACAAATTGTGTGAATTATCATAAATTATTTGCTCCTCGATATAAGCCATGAATAAATCGGCATAAATGGGGGCAAGTGACCCTGTCATCCATCCAGTGTTTTAAGTGTGAGAGACAGGGGTACTTTGTAAAGTACTTTGGGGAGGGTAAGTTAGAAACCTTCATTCAATTAACCAAGGACATAGGAGGAGAGGTTGTGGAATGTGACATGGCTACTTCGAGGCTTGTGCAGAGTGAATTTTTGTTACTGTGCCACAACAAATTGAATGAAATTTACAATAAGAATGGATAGGCATGAACTCCAGGGGCTCTTACATTATTACAGCATAATTACCTTGGTAAAAACTAAGAACTTGTGGAAGCAAAAGGTTCACTATCCAAGGCCAATAGATGTGATGGGCACATTCAGTTACCCAAGTGGAAGTTCAAAGCTAGAATGGAAAGACCTTCCACCTGGTGTCTGTGGAGCCTTATATTACCAGTAACATGATGATCAGGAAGGAATTTCCAATTAAGAAGTGTATTATCACACTTTCCTTAGCAAATGTAAATAACTAAACTTTAATGATGAGAGTAATCTTTTTTTTGTAACACCTTCAGCTCTCGCATCTCAGCTAAAAACAAAATCATTTCTGTAGTTACACCTATTTGCTCTCCCAATATTTCTGACAGAGTACTCTACAGGGAATTTTTGAAGTTTGCCAACTCATTACATTCCTACAACATATGCACCCAGTTATTGCTTTGTTCCCCATTTCACCTCCAACATTTGCTATCTACCTGAGGAAAAATTCTTTGGGGTCTGTTTGAGATATAAATATAAATATGCAAACACTTCAAAGACTTTGTTACATACTTGGGAGCCATGCATATGTCCTTCTATTGTTTCTTTGTGACTTGCTTATCCAGTCTCTCTTCCTAATCTTTTTTAATCTTTGATTGATTCCTAGAGTTATCATGCATTGTTTTATATGCCCTACTAATTATCCCTTTTTAGCAGCAGCTTCTATTATAGATACAACTAAGAACTCTACCAAGGCAGGTCTTCTTCTTAGGATCCCCCTATTGCTTTTTCTTTGCTTATACTCTGATACCAATCCCTGAGAGGGAAGGCAGTCTCTAGCCTGCAGTCCAAATGTCTGCTTGGCTTCCCCCATTCTCTTACCTTTCCCCCTCTAGTTATTTCCTCCCAATACCATGCTTTCTTTGCCACTTTCATCAAATAAATTCCATCCCTCTCTTGCATACTCTGTGTTTCCATAATTGCAGTCATCCGTATCAGAAAAATCTCCTTTCTCCATTTTTGTATTGGCTTAGTTCATAGAATACTTTCTGCTACTTTATGAATATAATATTTTGCATGGCTGTTGTTTTTCTCCTTAAGGATATGCATCGACAATCCCAGTCTCTCCTTATTTCTTGAATTTTCCCCATTTCATTATCATCCCTTTTGCACTTTGAAGTAAAGCTTTCTGTTTGTGTTATGTATATGCGACTTAACTGTGTAGCTCTAAAATATCCCTTCAGATCAGGTAATGCTAAACCCAGCTTATTCTGTTGGAAGGATCAACGTATCCCACATTACTCTTGTCTTCTTCCTCTCCCAGATTCAACTCTTTATTATTGTCCACAACTTCAGTAGTTGATAATAATATGCCTGACCTGTACATAAAACTAAAGGAACTAAAACCATTTTCACTGCTTGTATCCTGCTAGCCATATCCATAAACATCTTTTGTTTAGCCTCTTCTGACATATCCTTAGCTCCCATAACAGAATAATTTTTAACACATGCTCCTAAACACTTCATTTATCATGTCTCTATAAGTATGGGTATTGTTGGACCAATTCATGTGTGGGTACAGAGTTTACAGCTATAGTGTTTATTTAATCTTCATTAATTTTATGTCCTGAAAAGATATGAAACTGTCTCATGATGTTCTTCAACACTGAGATGTCATTTTCTGGTTTTATCAATTGCAAGATAATATTGTCTGCAAATAAAACCAATGTTTTATGATTACCATACATGTTGTATCCTTGAATTTCTGATTCCATTATATTCTTTGCCAATGGTTCTAAATATTAAGCAAATAACAAAAGGGAAAGAGGACACTCCTGCCTGGTTCCCCTGTTCAGACACAACTAGTCAAGGAGGAACCCTCCCACTTATTTTTCCTTCGATCCCTCATATAGCTGCCTAATTCACCTTATTATTGTAATAGGAAATGCAAGTGCTTCCCTTGCCCAACTCATAAAATAACATCTTACTCTGCTGAATGCTTTCTCTGCATCAATACCCACCACCAACAGTGGTATTTTCTTACATTCTGTTCCCTCTGGATCATCAGTGTTCTGGTAATGTTGTCAAATGTTGGCCTCCCCTTCCCAAAACCACACTGATCCATATCTATCAATTTTGGCATCACATTTGCCATTCTTTTAGCCATTATAGACATAAACACTTTATAATCATGGTTTAGTATTGAAATGGGCCTGTATGAAGCTGGATCGGATCGGGCTTTACCATCTTTAGGTATTACAGCCACCGCAGTTTTCTTCCAGGGTGCTGGTGCTTCCTCTCCTTTTAAAATACTGTTAAACAAAACCTTACAGATCTTTATTAGTTTTTTCCTTCCTAGCTTCCAAACATCCACAGGAATACCATCTATTCTTGGTTACTTTCCTGTACATTGGTTATACATCACGATTTTCATCTCATCTCCTCCTATCCTGTTAGTTATTGAGCCTCCTCTATCTCTAACCTTGGTGTGTAAAAGTGATTATAATATATGTAGAGCTGAAATGCTTTCTCTTACTTTTGCATAGGTGAATGTCTAGATTAAGACCGTTGGCTTAATTTAATAACACTTTTTTGTGAATACTTAAGTCTTCCATAATTATTTCCGTTTGTGTTCTTTCTTGATTTCCACATTTCTCTGATTTATACAAATTTTCGTAAAATTTCTGAAATATCTCTAATACTGCTACAGGATCTCTGGTTATTTTTCTTGTTTTACGCTCCCTAACTTTGGTGACAGTCCTTTCTATTTTTTGCTACTTAAGACATTGTGCTAAAACTTTCTGTGCTCTGCAGTATTTGTACAAAAGCAGTTGCTTAACAGCAGTTTTTCTAAACTCAAGCATATTATCCAGATGCTCCCCTATTCTACTATACTGTTAATTCTTAAGCATATCTACCTTTCTTCTATTTCTAACCTAATTTTAAACTTCACTTTCATTTTATCCTACTCACTAGCTACAACTTTTGAAGAAATTTCTATCTTCCCTAATAACTCTTGATTAATTCCCACTACCCATTCGTTCAATTCATCTCTTTTTAACAGGTAGGTGGGGAAGCACCAGTGTCTCATTTTTACTTCATTACCCTACATTATTGTCTCCGTCATTATTGCTGCATGATCTGAAATAGTTATTGGACGTGTGTCAAAGTTTTCAATCAAATACGGGAGCATGTGTGAAATATAATTTCTGTTTAGTCTAGCCCAGTTATTGTACCTTGGATTAATATGTAAATTCCTTCTGAGTTCCTACTGCTGAATTCATGTCTTCCATACCAAATATTTCCATAAATTTCTTCAAAAATCTACCCTCCTTTGTTATATTTTCCCTTCTAGGTCCCCAGATATCTCCTGACTGTTTCAAATCAAATTTCAGTTCCCATCTATAAGTAATATTCCCTGTGGAAAGCTAATTAAATCTCCAAAATCTTCTTAGGCTCATTAATAGCAGTTTTCAGTGGACTATAAATCCTCTTCCCTTACTGCTTAACACTACAAATCTACTATTGCTATCTTTTTCTCCCCCTCTTGTAGCACTATTGGAGCTTGTCTAACAATTAGTATAAGTACTCCCATTTTTATTTGTCCCTGATACTCCACTGAATTTCCATCTTGAAATTCTTTATCAAATTTACATGCTCACTTCTTTCTAAATGTGTCTCCTGTAACATTGCTATCTGCACTCTGCATTTCTTAATATAATTCAGTAGTCTTTCTTTTTGACTATGGATAGAGTAGCCATTATGTTAAGAAGTTATTATTCCCACCTATTATATATGATACGTTTTAAAAACGTCTATTTCCAGCTTTTGTGTTACATGCACCCACTAACTTTTGGCGGATTGAGCTTTATACAGTTGTTTCTTGTCATCTCCATTTGAACCAATTTAAACCTATGTCACATTTTATAAGGCTTTTTATTTTAATGAAAATCTTCAAACAGAAAAATGAAACACTCCTCCACAATACCCTGTAACTATTAACTTAAAACAAACACACAAATCTATGTACATCTTCAAATAATAAACTTTAACTCTCCTGATAGAAATATGCAACCATAGGCATGACCTAACCTAAAATTAAAGTTATCCCTGCTAAGATGCATGTTACACCTGTGCTCCAACTTCTACTAATTGCTGTCTGTTCTTGTTTTATCTTTGTTTCCTTCCCAGATGCAAAAAAGCCTGTATGCTTTCAGAAAACATTAACTTTTACCCTTAAAAAGTGCTCTGGCTTTTATTGCCTTACCTTGTAGTCACCTTGTCTCCATGGAAACAAAAGAACATAATATACAGATCCCCTCAGCTACAGCCTTCTTAATTCATACTTAACATTTATTTACTAAAGGAAAACTTTTCATTACATTCAGTGGGTTCCCTATAGAAATGTCAACACTTAAAACGCTGAATGCTGAAAAGCTGTAAAAAAGACTGATAACACAGGAGAAGAGAAAAATCTCAAAAAGAACTCTTCTCCTTAAAACTTCTTTTTGCAGTGGGAAAGCCCCTCCTGCACCCCTTAGGTGTGTGTGTGTGTGTGGGGGGGCAAGTTCTCAGGACTCCCAAATTTATACCAACTCTGATATCACCATACCTTGGAGAAAAGTGAATAATCCAAGTAATGGCATCTCAGACTTAGCATATGTAAATCCGATCTTTCGGTCATTCAATCTCCATATTTCAGGACTCACCGTAGCAAGCCCTGACAGTTTAAATGGTTACCCATTCAGTGTTGACTTATTTACTTGCTTACAAAAAAAAAAAACGTGTTATTAGATTAAGCTAAGGGCCCTAATCCAGACATTCACCTATGCAAAGCAAGAGACAACATATCAACTGTACATGTATTATAATATGTGCACTTTTTCACCCCATCTTCTACCACACCAACCCAGAATTACAACATACATCAATATCTGAAAATGCTTTGCTATATAACATAGGTTCATAGGTTTTTATTATGTTACTAGGCTATTGACCCAAGGGTCTTTAGAAGCCTAGCCATTAAATCCCAATAAAATACTAGATGACAGATATCATCAATGCCCAAAATTTTTCTAGCAAGGACTGCCTATGTCCAGGAGAGAAGCAAGAGCAATCCCCGGCAGAAATTTATTATTTCCTATCCAGTCATTCAGGTCGCACTTAAACAGGGTCATGGAGGTGCTCTGCTTGACATGGATTGGAAGCCATTTCCAGAGGAGTGACAATCTCTGAGAGATGTATCTGTTTATCCAGCAGTGGAACAGGTGATTCTAGTCCCATTTAACTTAAAGATCTGCAGCATTTTCATAAGATTTGGGTCAGAGATAGCCCTGTAAGTCAGACATAAGTCATATCTAAGTAGTCTATACTGCTGAATACAGTGAGAGTGACTTCAGTCTGTCCATCAAATACATGTGCTGGAGACCCACATTTTTTTAGTTAAAAATCTCTGAGGTCTCTCAGGTAGCTGCAGGTGTCTGGTGAGGGACAAGTACAGTGGAGTTATAACATCTTACGCTCTTGAGGCAATGCCTTTGCTAATCAGATGAGTGATGTAAAATGCCTTCTTTACCACAGTAGACACATGGTGGTCAAAGATGAGGTTACAGTCAACTTGTGTTCCCAGGTCTCTCACTACAGAATAGGTACTTAGGGTACTATTACTTATTTTATATTCAGCAGGGACATTGTTTTTATCAAAGGGGATGATGATGCATTTTTAGCATTTAGTTTAAGACTATGGCTTTGGCACCAATCATTGGTCTGTGTAAGCCCCTTTTGAAGAATGCTGACATTGCTAAGGGATTCAGTGATAGCACCTAATTTGCAGTCATCCGCAAACCTGATTAACAACAGCCCCTCCATTTTGGGCTGGACTTCTGAGAAGTATATGCCAAAGAAGAGGGGGCCCAGCACTGACCCTTGTGGGACCCCACTTGTGACAAGTCTGCTGGTAGAGGTGAAGTCTCCTACTTTGACTGAGTGTTGTCAATATGTGAGCCAGTTTGCAACCCACCTGACAACATAGGATTTGATATTTAACTATGTTAGTTTGTCAACCTGAATGTGGAATGGTGTCAATGGACTTGGCCAAGTCAAGATAGGCTCTCTGCAGTGCTTTGCCTTCGTCTATGGCTCTGGTCACATTCTCGAAGAAGTCCATCAGGTTTAGCAGGAATGACCTACCCTTGACAAAACCAAACTGAGACAGATCTAGGGTTTGGAGGTCACCAATATCCTTATTTATGAGATTTATGATAATTTGTTCCATTGCCTTACAAATAAAGCTGGTTAAACTTATGGGTCTATAGTTACCAGGGTCTGTTGCTGAGCTGCAGTAGTGGAGGGGATAGCAGACACTGTTTTCCATGCACTGGGGACAAAGCCAGTACTCAGACTGTGGTTGAATAGGGTGCCTAGTGGAGTAGCTAGCTATTGTTTAAGAACATCCTCCTCCTCCTGCTCTCATCCCTCTTAACTTCTATTTACTTGACTCCTCTACTTCCTCAACTTTTCTCTCACAAATTTCAACCTCGCACTAGCTATGCTCTTTTTCTGCCTTCACTTTTATTTCTTATAATATTAACTCCCATTATGTCTTAGATACTGTAGGCATTTGCATGCCATGTACTACAAAATTGCTTTGTTATCTTATGTTCCACAGATTGCTTTTGTTATGGCATACTCCTCAAATGCTTTTGTTATTATTACTATGTCAATATGGTTCTGTTACTTTTTTTAAATTGTGTAATATTTTTGTTAATTTTGTACATTTTTGCTATTATAATACTGTATATGGAGCTTTTCTCCCCAGACCTCCATTGAAAAAGGGATAATTTTGGCCCAATGGATTTTCCCAGTTAACAAACTGCAACTAAATAAAATAAATACATAAAATAACATTAAGAATGTAGCCATCTGTTTCCATGGAGGCTATGTTCTTAGTCTTGGAGAGAGCATTGATGACTTGCTCTTTGGAGATGCTGGGAGGAGGTGATGTTGAAGACATGATTTGTGGTATGCTGGTGCCTGTCTGCTAACATGTTTGCAATTTTTGCAGGGTCAGTGTGTGCAATACCATCCACAATTAGTTCAGCACACATCTGAATCTTGCCTTTAGGTTGCAGACATGAAATTTATATCATGAAATGTTTTATACAAAAGAACAAAAAATATTTTACTTACAGTTACAGTTAACATTTTTATTCCCTTCCCCTCACTGTCCATCCAAACATTAATGATATGAAGTGGGGTATATACTTTTCAGTCCTCCACAAATTTAACAAAGTCAGCAAACCTCTAGTCTTTCCACTTTTTCTTGTAAAGCCATATTTCAGAAATGTGATTGATGCTTTATAATCTCACATTTATTCACTAATATCAGTGTTGCTGGTCTTCTTTCTGTTCATCTTCATCTCCCAACACCAGAATCTGGTTCAAGTCCAAGGTTCTCCCAATTCTTCTAGTTAACTTGTGTGCTTATTTCTGTCTCTCAAGCATTTTCCTTTGGAACATTGGAAAAGGTTTCACCGGCAAAGTCCATCTATGAGCTTTATTATCAGAGGAATGAGAAGCAGAGTCCCCTTCTGTTTGATGGCTCACTTTTTGTTGGACAAAATTTTGTATTTCATCCTTATCCTGTTCTGCAACAAAAAATGACTTTGATCCTCTAAGAAAATAAATATTCTGAAGACAAATGGATACAATAGCTTAAAATCTAACACCTGCGTCTTGACATGCTGATTGCCTGGATAAATTTTGTTCCTTTCTGCCTGGTGTATATAGAATAATCATTTTTCATCAACACTACTGTCTTCAATTTTTATTACTTTGCCGCTCTGCCACAGTTTTGCTCTTTCCACTGGTATGATTGCATTTTACTAATACAGGTCTTGGCTGTTTTTTCATGGCCAGTTTTGGAGCAAAAACACAATGTGTCCTTTCATTTAACAAATCTGTTGTGAAATACCAGTCCATTTTCTTATTTGTGCTTTCATAAAATTAATACAGTCTGTTCTTTCCAATTTTCTCTGGTAGAGCAGAAGATTTCAGTTTTTTTCTACATGCTCTGTCCTATACCTCTACCATTTTTTGAAACAGCTCTTCTTGAGTAGTCTCATAGCCACATTTTTCTTAATTTCAAACTTTGATTTTTGCAGTTTTATCAGTTCATCTGAGTAGCTGTCTAAAACTTATTCAATTTTTCTAGCCTTTTGTTATTTGAGTAGATATATTCCTTCGGTGTTTCCTTTATTTTAATCAGCTCTGAGCACATTTGATTTATTTTTTCCTCTAGATTACCGGAAGCCACATCTTGCACCAAAGCTGGTGCTTGAAGTGCATTTTTGCTGAACAGCTGCAGAATTCATCCCAGTCAGTGTTTTCTGTTCACTTCTTCTCGTTGATTTCCTTACAAGCTTTCTGAGTTTCTTTTTTGCTGGCATCCATGCAGTGTAGTTACTAGCCAGTAACTGAATGTCACAATTAATTTCATTTATAAGCACCTCCCCTTGAAAAATTTCTTGAAACTGCAAATGCCTGACATGACATCATGAAAGACTTCCCATAATCCATCACTTCCTGCATTAATGTATAAGCTGCCATTTTTCAATAATAACTGCACCTATAAGTGAGTCTAATATCCTAGTAAGACAATTTTGTCAGCCATTTCTCACAGTGGAACACTCATCCTTGAAAAGTTAGCACATATGATGCTCTGTTCTTATAAACCATAATGTAAATAAGGACTTGTTCCTCTGAAGATGCATGGTGCTTCTAATTATCAAAAATGTACTGTGTGTGTCTGTGTAAGTTATTGCCAGTATCTTACCTGACATAATTTTGGAGGTGTGTTGATAAAGGAAAACATAAAAAAAATGTTGCGTTCTTTGTCTTGTTTTCAAACCTCTTGCTAACATCAGGAGTCTAGCCTGAAATTAAATTAACTGTAAAACACAGGTGTATGCGAAGTACAACAATATACATTAAGCACATGTGTAGAAGGTGAGAGGGGGACAAACTTAAAGGACTTGGTACTGTCCCCTCTGCAGAGGAAGGAATGAGATACTCCATAGCTTTACAAACAATCCAGAGGAAAAATTTACTAGGCAATGTATACAATGAATGGCCTTACAGGGCACATGCTCCAGAGGAAAAACTAAATAGGAAATATGTATAATCATATATGGATCCCCTTCAGAAGCTTGATGTTTCAAAACTTTGAACTTCAAACAGCCAAGACCATAAGATCAAAGTTTTGAAACTTGTAACATTTTGAATGGAGATCGCCATACAGCTTGGAATGGGATGTTTATAGCACAAACCCTAAAACATCAAGACCACAACCTCAGAATGGTAAAATTCCAAAAGTTTAAAACATTGAACCATGAAATAATGAATCCCAGAACATTGAAAGTAGCGCTATTTAAGGAAATTAATGCAGCACTACTGTGATCAGTGGAATACGCTGATGTTATCACACACATCATGACTGCCAACATTCTCGGTTGCTTAGGAAATACATACAAACTTCCCGCTTGCTTAGGAAAAAAATAGGATAGAGAAGATGTGGTTAAGATTGAGCACAGATTGTGCTGCTTCCCATAACAAGCTTAAGCTACAGGCTAGACATGGGCACTTTGTGACATTTTAGGACAGAGAGAGTAGCATTCACCATAGGATGGGAGGTTGGTGAAATGGTTAAGGTGCTTACCTTGCAGACACAAGGTGCAGGGTTTGATTCTCACATGGGGTAATTGTCTAGGCTTAAAATGGCCCACAAGGGCAGTTAGCCTAGTACTAACCTATGAACCTATGAATTTGTCACACCTGTTACTATATTACTAAGGATGTGCGTCTACATCGTGTATTGGTGATCCAACATGTTGGTCGCTATTCATATGTATATTCCCTTGTGGTTACTTTGCAGTCTGATTATATGGTTTGCTTAAGTTATTGCAGTTGTTTGATTTTCTAAATGAACTATTTTTTCAGCATTACTGTAGTTTCATTGGTGGATTTACGCGGTGACATGGGAGAGGATTGTGTACTGATCTACTCTGGCTGCTGTTTATGTCTATATGTCTCACATATTTGTATTCTGCATTCTTTAATTTAGCTATTCTGGAATTCATTATATTCTGGTTTGATCTTTTAGTCTTTCATGATTTTAACATTTTGAGGTTGTATGTTTTAAGATTTGTATTTTGGCATTTTGTTATTTTGACACAGACCCATATATATATATATATATATATATATATATATATATATATATATATATAAATATATATATAAATATATATATGGCTCTACTTCATAAGATCGACAGACCATTTCATCGACATTCATTTGGTCGACGGACCATTTGATCGACAACCAGTATTTTCTTGTATTTCCATTTAAAACATGAAAATACAACAAAAACTACACATTTTAAATGAAAATAGGTGGGGGGCTTCAACCCCTACACCCCCTAATGTGGGGGGCTGTACCCCCCACATCCCCCCAAACTATATATATCAACTCCAGGGTCACACAACATTGGGGAGAGGGGCAATTCCCAGGTTTTTGCCTTGAATACTGATTGTCGACCAAATGGTCTGTCGACCAAATGAATGTCGATCAAATGGTCTGTCGATCTTATGAAGGCGACCCATATATATATAAGTGTGCCTATACACACAATCCACAGTTACTGTAAGAGGCCAAAGGAAAGTGAAAGTGTGGATAAACCTACCCAGAGAGACCGAGAACCTCAATAAACAGATGGAGGCAGATAAGAAAAGACGACTAGAGGAGACACAATTCTAGAAATCCAGGGTCTGGGAAACTGCCCAAAACAGCCAAATGAATGCCAGGACAAAGTCTGAGAGATAAGAATAAGACTGTCTGATGTTAAATGGAGAAAGTTTCTGAGTTAAAGGAGAATAGAGGAATCTTTGGAGTTTTTGAGTCAGCTACCTTTCTTTGGAGTAAATAGGAGAACAGATACCCTGGTGACTGTCTTAGTGAGAGAAGAATATGAGCCTCCGCCTCTTAATGTACAACTGACAAATTGAGACCCTGGCTGTATGAGCTCCCAGTAAGTAAACAGGCCATTAAAAGAGTGAAGTGGGAGGAAAAAACCCTATGTCAGGCCTACAGAAAAGACCCTATGTCAGGCCTAAGAAAACATATATAGAGTAGCGGAGGAAGATTCATCCATGGGTTCACCACTAGCATACCCATACTTTGAAGTTTAGAATATAGGGTAGCTGAAGAAAAGGAAGAAGCCACACAACGGTTGCAGGTATCCAAGTCCTTCAGAAAAAACATAATGAAAAATGTCCACAGTCAGGTGTTAGGAGGCCACTTAGGCATGGACAAGATGAAAGCAAGGGTCTGGAGGGTCTGGGCTTGGTTCTGTTGGACTGGTATAATGAAAGAAATAGAAAACATTCATAACAGGTGTCCTGCATGTTAAAACACAGCAATAAACCTGGGATTTAAACATCCACTAGTAATAATTCCAATAATTATAGTGCCTTTTGAAAGAATCGCTGTGGACATTTTAGGTTCATTAATGAGTTCCAGTAATGCCACCCAATTTCCTGAGGCTATTCTCCTCAGAGAAGCTAACTCCACGACTACTGCTGAAAAGAAAAGTGTTATTATTTTCACAGGCAGGCACACCTAAGTATATTAAGACCGAGCAAGTAACCACATTTATTTTAAGGATTATGTGGTCTCTGACAGAGTTTTCAGATAAAACTACTTAGAATATTTATCTACCATTCTCAAAGACAGAAGGTTTTGTGGAAACATTCAGTAGAGCCATGAAGTCCATGCTAAGGAAGATTGTAGAGGCCAGTGGAAAAAGTTCTCTAATGTTTTCTTTTAGAGATGCACCTGAAGTCTCCACAGGATTCAGGCCATTTGAGCTATTGTGTGGTAGATGTTCTAGGCGGGAGTTATTGGGCATTATGAAGGGGGACTAGAGAGAGGAGGGAACCCCGTTAAGGGCTGTACTTGAACTTTATGTAAATTTCGAGGAGAAGATAATGCCTATTGTTCTGGAACATCTCGAAAGAGCTCAAGCTAGTAGGCAAGGGGTACATAACAGGAATGCCTGGAATAGAGTTCCGAGTAGGCAACTGGGTCTTATTGTTGTTCGCACTAGTTATAAAATGTTCCTGGCCAAATGGCAGGTATCCTATGAAATTGGTGAGGAAACATAATGAGGTAAACTATAGGGTAAGGCAAACAGTGAAAGGATGCTCTCAACAGAACTATCAGATAAATATGCTAAAACCCTGGAAAGAATCTTATGACAATGTGGTTGGTGCAGGGTCTAAGGTCACTGATCAGGAATAAAAGAAACAGTTGTTGTGTGCTCCCCAGATAGTACCACATAACACTCCTTCTAATCCGCATAAGCAAGAGTTTGACAATTTCTTTTAAGAAACAGGGAACATAATTGCTGAGGTACTGGGACAAACCTGCCTTTTTGTACACCAAACACAAAGATCATTCCAAGGGAGATGGTGAGTTTAAAACTATATAGGATGCCAGTAGAGCAGAAGCAGGCCAGGAAAAATTAAATAAAAAATACCGAAGTTGGGGTGATAGAGTAGTCAACTAGTGGGTGGAATAGCGCTGCTGTGTTACTACTAGTGTTGAACAGGACCATTTAATTTTTAAATGACTTTTGTAAACTGCAGAGCATTTCCAAGTTTGATAGCTAACCCATGCTTAGGGTAGAGGAGTTGTCACTTCCCTGGACTTTACCAAAGAGTACTCACAGATTCCTGCAACCAAGGAAGATGGGGAAATTTGCCTACTCTGCAGCATGCCAACATTCCCCTGATATCCATGACCCCTCAGCCCCTCAGCCACTTTTGAATGATTAATGGATGAAGTCCTATGACCCCATCTAGCATGTACAGCAACTTACCTAGACCATGTGGTTATTCACTCAGAAGAGTGGAACTCTCCCCTCCCAAAGATTCTGGCAGTACTAGACTCCATGTGGCAGGACAGGCTCACTGTGAATGATCCAAAATACCAGGTCAGCAAGACAGAGATTAGATACCTAAATACAGGGTCAGCAAGATGGAGGTTAGATACCTAAATACAAGGTCAGCACGATGGAGGTTAGATACCTAAATACAAGGTCAGCAAGATGGAGGTTAGATACCTAAAGACAAGGTCAGCACGATGGAGGTTAGATACCTAAATACAAGGTCAGCAAGATGGAGGTTAGATACCTAAATACAAGGTCAGCACGATGGAGGTTAGATACCTAAATACAAGGTCAGCAAGATGGAGGTTAGATACCTAAAGACAAGGTCAGCATGATGGAGGTTAGATACCTAAAGACAAGGTCAGCAAGATGGAGGTTAGAAACCTAAAGACAAGGTCAGAATGATGGAGGTTAGATACCTAAATACAAGGTCAGCAAGATGGAGGTTAGATACCTAAAGACAAGGTCAGAATGATGGAGGTTAGATACCTAAAGACAAGGTCAGCACGATGGAGGTTAGATACCTAAATACAAGGTCAGCAAGATGGAGGGTAGATACCTAAAGACAAAGTCAGCATGATGGAGGTTAGATACCTAAATACAAGGTCAGCATGATGGAGATTAGAAACCTAAAGACAAGGTCAGCAAGATGGAGGTTAGAAACCTAGGTTATGTGATAGGCTACATACTTATTAAACCACAGAAAGAAAAGATTGAACCAGCAGAGATATGGCACATAGCCCAAACATAAAAGCAAAACTGGACTTTCCTTGGACTTACTGGATACTGCATGCTGTTTATCCCAGAGTTTACTTTTCCAGACTGTCCCAGTAACCCTCAGAAAGAGCAGAATGCTAGAGAAAGCCAAGTGGACATCAGAGATTGATACATCTTTTTTAAAACCTAAGAAAAGCTTTGATACCCAGGCAGTCCTGGTGTCCCTGACTTGTCCAAGTTCTTACAGTTTATAGGAGTTGTGCTAAAACAGAAAATTAATAATGAAGAACACCCTGCCAAGAGCTTAAATAGAAAGTTAACCAAAACTGAAATCTGACATACTACTAGAGAAGAGAGAGAGAGAGAGAGAGAGAGAGAAGCCACCATTCTACTAGACAGAGAGAAAGAGAGCAGAGAATGGTGCTTAGATACAAAGTTGGCATCTGGGTCCCCTTCAGTGTTATCTACTGGACAGGGAATTCATGCTGGTTACGGATCATGTCACCTCCAGCGACTTTGACAGTGGAAGGAGGGTGTTGTAAAGCTATGCCTGTGGGCCCTATTCTTGCTAATCAGGGCAAGACCTGGTAGAACAGACTTTCAACCCTGCATGTTCGTCCTACAGAAAATAAAGAAAGAAAGAGACAGAGCTTCCATTTAACCAAACTAGGCACCAAACAGTGCATGTGTGCTATGAAGTTGTACTACATGAAAGAAAATTGCTTTAGACCACCATTCTACTCATCTGTGGATTTCAATCCTCTTGGCAAAGACATCCCAGTTGTGTGTTTACTGTAATAAAGTGCTTATTTTAATGTAAGACTCTTCTGTTTTCTACCTGTACTTACTATAGTATGTATAAGGTATATTTTATGACAATGTAATCATTTATACATGATGACATACCATACAATATTTTGGCTACCTGAAATGACTGAGTTTGGCTTTCCCATGAGATAATGACGTGTTTCCCAATGTCACTGTTCAGTTATCAGTAAATAAACAAATCAATGTCTGTATTTAAGTTGTACTATTACAGACCTGCTCTTTCTGAAACACCCTGGGATACAGCTTCATACCTGTCCAGTATGTCTCATTTGCACTCTGGGTATATTGTTAGTGACTCACATCCAAGGATAACAGATATTGTTTGGGTTTGTTATGCTCAGGCGTAACACCATTAGAAAAATGTCTTCTTCCATGCTTGAATCTGGTTACAGACTTAAGAATATGACTGTAGAAAAAGACAACTTAACACAGGCAAACTGCCTGCGCTCTTTGTTTATTTAATTGCCCCCCCCCCCCGAGTACCAGTAGTATATCTTGTTGACCTTCTTATAAATTGTGTTACATCTTTCTCCACTTGGTGTCATCAGAGCTCCACCTAATACTTCATCCTTGATCTCACCAGCTGTTTTAAATTTAGGACTATAAACTTCTTTCTTTCTTTCTGTTAGCAATCCCGCTCTTAAGTATGAAATGTTTACATAGCAGTTATAGCCACTTACACAGTCTATCAAGACATGAAGCCTGTTTTAACTCCTCTTGACAATGTACCAAGAAGAAACAAAAGCTTCTCAGACAATTGGAAAGATAAGTGCTTGTCAGAATATTTCTAAAAGGGTGTTGCTGTTGTGCAAAAGAACCACAAGGAGGTGCTATAGTCATTGTCAGAACCATATCAGTATACCAAATGCAAAATCAGCATTTTTGTTTTTGAAACTGAATGTGCCATACAAATACATAATTGTTTCAGATTATGCACTGTGTACTTTCTGACTTTAGACACAGAGTTAAAGATGAAGTCCATTTTTCAGATGTAAATAATTTATCATATTAGTTAATAGAAATTTAAACTCAGAAAAAGGAGCACTTGTTTGATAAAATAAATGCTTTTTATTGTTTGTGCAGTACAAAGTCAGATTTGCATGGCCAGTGTTCAACGCACTTATTCACTATTGTATCTGAAAAGATTCAGCTGTTTATCTCTGTCTTGTTTATTTGTTGCATATTCAAGACGGCAGCTTGTCAGGTCTAGATTTGAAAGTAGAACTAGCTATGCGCTGCCTTTTGTCGTGGCAGCAGTGTGTGTGCACAGTCTTGTGTTTTCAAACCTTGCTTTATTGTTTTACATCACAGTGTGAGGTGTTTTATATTTACAATATATAATTTGTTAAACCATCTCCTCCCAGGTACAATGGCCCATTTTCAAGTGTAAAAAGGGATTCGTTCAAAACAAATGTGCCTTTGTAGGATTCACCCTCCCAGTTGCAGCACATAACTCGTTCCCAGCTCATTACCTTAAACCCTACAGCTCCATACCGCTGTACAAAAATGATGCAAGCATTGTTTGCATAAGTTACTCCTGTAGGTCTGTATTTGCGAAAAGAACAGTTGGGACACTAATAAGTGATTAAGAAACTAGGGTGATAGCTATGGCAACTGAATGTTTCTGAAGTAGATGTCCTTCCTTATCACTGTTGTACTATTCTTACTCTTGGGATATCCTGCCATGAATAGCCTAACATCTGGACAGTATACAAAAAACTTTGCCCTTCCTGGCATTGTGCATCAGATCAGACATATGTCCTTCATGCAAGGCACCAGGTGCATATGTGACATAAGGACATCTAGTCCCCAGAACATCTTGCCAGCAGTCAGAATGCCACCTTTGAATTTGGTCTGTATGATGTTCACTGAGCTGGTTCATCTACAGGTAAGTGTCTCATTGGGGTTCCTTCTTTTTTCCTCCATGTAATTTATTTTCAAGTCATCCAGAAACAGAAAATGTGGGTCTGGGAGGCAGATTCCCCATTAAGATAGACATGAAAAGTGCCTTTTTTGTTTGGGTGCTCTGCACAGCCATACTCACTGTGAAATTTGTCAGGCTTTTGTCCCTGAGACACTCTGCAGCCATTTATCATCCCTTCCAATATATTTGGAAAACCAACATCTGAAGCTTTTGACTAAGTCTACCATGACCACATCCGTCCTCCTTGAAGTTCACTGTTCACCTGCCATTTAAGAAAGAAGCTCAAAAAGCACATACTGATCACATGACCATCCAGCCTCCACCTGATGTCTCTCTTGGGTTGGATGAAGAACCAGAGGACCATGTGGTTTCGATGCTAGTTCGCTGCCAAGCCCCAGCTGGAGACCCACATGAAGCTGTCTACTCACACATTCGCTGAGGCTATATCTACATCTGGTACAGATGTGCGGAGGAACCATGGCTGAATATATTTGAAGGGCCCAGGGGGATTCCCTAAATTTTAGTTAAGGAAGAGGTGCTGGTACCCTTCTTGAATCTAGGCAGGGGTCTAAACTTCCTAGATTTGTTAAAGCAGATTTTCCTTTAAAAAAGAAACAACAATAAAAAACAAACAAATGTGGATTCTGTGGCTAAGGATATTCACAAAGAGTGGTAGGACTTTACTCGGGGGCTGTTTAATTCCCTTATGGCTATTTATCCCCCCACAAAGGTTGTCCATCCCTGCCTCTGCTTCCTGGTTTTCCACCCCAATACACCTAGGGATTCTGATTCTTTAATTGAAGAGATGGGTTCTGCTAAAGAATCTTTGGCATATTTCTCCTAGATGCACTCTCATCTGCCCTGGGTCTGATGAAGAACATTATTTGTCCACTGACTCTCCTTTTAAAGAATTATTCTTTGGGAATATAATGGTCCATATGATGGAATAATTTAACTGGAACTGTTCCCAGGTTTCTGAGGTTCAAAAGAAATATTATGAGCTATGAAAACCTAATAACAAAGATAGTATCCTGACTGGATTCTTATCAACAGCCACCCATACCTGTACAATTCCAGTACCATCCCAGATGATATGAGTGACCACTTACTCACATCATCAAGCGTAAAGCAGACAACCTCCACCAAATTACCTATAAATCTATTAGAAACAATAAGAACTCCAGCACCACTAATTTTCAGAACGAACTCAAACCATGCAATTGGTCCATCCTAAAGCATCTTCCACTGGATGATGCTGTAACCTACTTTAATTCCAGATTCCTTACTGTTCTAGTTTGCACCCTTAGAGCCAAAACAAAAACTACCCCCTAGCTCTCTAAAGTAACCAAAACCAAAATCATAGCAAGAAATAAAGCATGGGACAAATGGCTTATCTCAAAAGACCCACTTGACCAAATTAAATTCCGACAGTTAAGGAATTATACTAAAAAATCTATATTGCTAGATAAAAAAACTTCTACCACCACGTTCAACAAAAACATCAGAACACACCTCAAATATTTTGGATAGGAATAAACAAACTGCTCCACCCTGGACAATCCTCCACTCCTACCTCATCAGCTTGTAACCTAAAATCCCCTGAAGAAACTGCAAATGCCTTTAACAGTTTCTTTACAGAGACCATCTACTCACTAGCTAGACAACTGGCTCCCAGTTGCTCTACCCTGATTCTTCCTCAGCCATTACCCCACTCTCCTTTAACTTCCAGCCTGTATCTACATCAACCATCAGATCTCTAATTAATAAAATTATTTTTTTTATTTATTTTTTATTTATTTAACATTTGTTGACCGGGAAAGTCCGACTAGGTTCCACAAAGCCTGTTTTCAGCGGAGGCCCGGGGAGAAATGCTCCAGATGCATGTCTTTGCAAATTAAAACCCAGTACTCTAGCAGCTGACCTCCTTCCACCAGAATATCTACAAAGAGCGGCAGATGCCATTGCATACCCCATCTCTATTATTATAAACCGAACCTTGTCCGAAGCCACCATCCACTCTCTCTGGAAGGTTTCCCACATTATTCCTCTCCATAAAGGAGGGAACTCACTAGACCTGTCAAACTATAGACCAATAGCCATACTGTCATCACTTGCCAAAATAATGGAAAAAATATGTCCATAAGCAACTTATGCTCTATCTCACTCAGAATAAACTACTGGCCAACTCTCAGCACTGCTTTAGGCCAAACCACAGCACCACCTCAGCCCTCCTATCCTTCTCTAACTCCATTAACCACAACTGAAACAATAACAAGCTTACCTCAGCCCTCTTCTTAGATCTCTCCAAGGCATTTGATATGGCCAACCACCAATTACTTATCCACACCCTAAGGACACTCGCAGTTATTTAGTGATTATATGGTTCCAATCTTACCTGACTGGAAGACATCAAGCAGTAATATGGCAGAACACACTATCCACCCGTCTACCCATTACATCAAGTGTTCACCAAGGCTCCATGCTAGGACCACTTCTCTTCTCAGTCTTTATCAATGACCTACCCACAGTCACTCCCAAAGCTACCTGCATTCAGTATGCAGATGACTCCACTTTAATCTGTGCAGCCACCTCCCCGGCTGATCTTATGACACTAACCCAGAATACTTTCAATATTGTTGAAAAATGGTTCGCAAACCGTCAGCTTATTTTAAACCCCAACAGAACTAAGCTGCTTATTTTTCCCCCACTTGCAAGTCTTCCTCACCATCCTTTACTATAAAATCCAATAATGGTGCACTGATATCCCCAGATGTGCACACCAAACTCCTAGGGGTAACAATTGACAATACCCTAAAATACAATACCCATGTCAATCAAACTATCAAAACCCAAAAGAAAACTGCAGACCTGTCTCACACCTTGTGTAACTTTCAAAAAAATAAAAAAGAAAACCACAAGAAAATAGTGGAAGCAATGAATCACTCACACAAACTTTAATCCACTGGTTTAGCACTTTCAGTTTTTGGGCTGAAAGCACTAAACCAGTGGATTAGAGTTTGTTTGAACGATTCAGTGCTTCCACTATTTTCTTTTTTATTTTTAAACTATCAAAACCGTTAACAAAAAACTCGGCTTCCTCTATAGAATCAAACCTTTCCTCACACCATTTGCTAGAATTTTCATTGCTCACTCCCACTTACTGTCTACCCTTCTCTATGTCTACCCCTATTCATTAATTTGAATAAAACCACTCTTAGCAAACTCGCTAGCTGTTGCAACCATGTTGCTAGATTTGCTACAGGTACGGCCTATAGGACCCACCACTGTCTCAACTTAATTCTACGACGTTGGCTTGAATGGACTAGTCTACTCCAGTATAACCAACTTATAATCACCCACAAAGTTCTTAACCACCCCGATAAGACACCTGCACTAAACAAGATCATTAACCCCTACAGCCACCTGAGGTCACTTCGTTCTGCCAATAAACTGCTGGTTCAAACATCCAAAAGCAAAAACGTGGCTGGTGACTCTCTATTTGCTAACTCTGTAGGCAAAACTTGGAACACTCTCCCTGCTGAACTCACTCTCAAACCCTCTCTAACCCAGTTCAAAAAAAGTCTCAAGCTATACTTTCAAATGCACTGGCAATGTCCTTGTTCAAAACCTGACTAACTCCTACCCACTGATTAGGATACTTTGCCTAATTAAAACTGTCAACTAGTCTCTAAAATGTATATGATCTTAGTTGCTTATCAAGAGCTTATTACTGGAAAAATCTGCATGTGTGTGAAACTGCTGGTTGCCTATTCTAATTTGTCAACCATGTTTATAAATGTATGTAACCTGATTTTGTGATTTTAATGAAGACTGTAAACTATGTTAAATTTGTATCTGTTACTAATGTAAGTTAATAACTTGGAGCTTTTCTCCCCGGGCCTCCACTGAAAGTGGACATATATCCAGTGGGAATATCCCGGTAAACAAATGTAAAATAAGATAAAATAAATACTGCAAATTGACTCACCCAGATCCTCTGCAGTCCCACCTGTCTTAGCTGCAGTTTTAGATACAGTTAATTCAGCTTCTCAGGCTCCTGATTCTCAATTTCCAGCCCCTAAGAAGACAGGTTTTAGGAAGTTCCTGAGGATCATGAATGCTTGCATAAAAGTTCTTCATCTGATCCAGCTGTTGTTTTCATGTCCACAGATAAGGCATCTAAACATCTTTCCTCTTCCAAGCATCTGTTTTCTGACGAGAACAGCCACGGCATGGAGAAATATGAGGAAAAAATGTGTACACTTCTGCTACTTTGACTTTTTGAGCCATTAATTATCAGACCCACATGACTCGATGTGTTCTGGATCTTTCATTCTGTTTGGGGGGAGTTTTGACTGACATGCCTGATTCGGACAGTTAAGAGTTCTGCTCTTTCTCCTCTGAGCTCTGCCACTCAGCTACATCACCATTCCATTACATACAACTATGATCACATGATGCCTCTTCAAGGGCAGCTGCATCTGGTTCTTTCATGAGGAGATACTCTTGGTTGCATCTTCAAGCCTAACCTGAGGACATTAAAGCCAAACTTTTAGATTCTTCCTTAGAAACCAGAAGCTGTTTAGCACCGCTGCTGCTGCAGAATTAGTACCCTTCTGGAAAAGGACATGGTTATGCAAGACTTAAAGCATATTTTTGTTTCTACTGTAACTACATTCCCAGTGGACTATCCATCTAAATATTCTTTTGTCCGTAGGCAGCCTAGACAACCCGCTATGAGCAAGAGAGTTACTAAGCAGATTTTCCCAGACAAACTCACTCAGATTTTTAGAGACCAGAAACCTTCCTTTCCAGACAAATCTGCCTCTATCTGACATCCAGCCTCCCATTCCCCTTGGCCAGATTTGTATGTTCCTCAGGTTAACCCTTTCCTTTCCTGTTTAGTAACAAATAACCACAGATGCCAGGGCCCCTTCCATCATCTAATATGGTTATTTTATGGTTTGGAAGTCCCTGCCTCCATTTTCCAGCCTTCCTCAGCCTCCTTATTGCCAGCTTCCTCATCTGGCACACCTCATCACTAAGGGTTTTTCATCCAGATAAAGGAGGTCATTGTCCCACTGTACTCATCCCTCATTAGACCCCATTATAGAATACAACACCCCATTTGGTATGTACCTCTCAAGACATCTGCAACAACTGGAAAGGCTGCAGAAATACCTCACTAAAAGAATCACAGACCTAAAGCAGATGCCCTATGCTGACTGCCTTCAAAAACTCCAGCTATACTCTGTCGCATATCGTCTACTCAGAGGTGATCTCTGCTTAACATACAAGGCCATGTCAAACCCAGAGCTGTTGGACATGCTACACTTAAAGAAATCCCAATCCCTCAGAGCCACACGCTCCAGGGATCTAAACCTTGTCATCACAATAAACAAAACCTGCTGGAGGGATAGGTTCCTGACCCAGAGACTCCTCAGACTCTGGAATAGATTGCCCATACATGTCAAGCAGAGCGTCTCCTTGGCCCTCTTCAAAAGGAACCTTGATGATTGGATGGGAGAAAGAAAATTCACCCCGGGGATCAGCAGGAAGTAAATAGTGTGGGAAGAAATAGCCAGGGAGCTGTTATGACTAGGCTTGTATAGGCCCTAGGGCCGATAACCTAGTACCAAACTATGAACCTATGAACCCTCTCTTCAGAAGTTTTTAAATTTCACAATTTCTTTCTTTCTCGTTATCAGTTGTCTGCTTTTCCTTTTGGTCTTCCTACAGCTCTAGTGGTATTTAACAGATGTCTGGCCCCCTGTGGTGGCTTTCTGCAGGCTTCAGTGAATTCAAATATTTCCTTTTTTGGATGACCTTCTAATTCAAGCTCCCTCTCAGCAGCTCCTGTTTCAGGATCTACACTTCATTTCTTTGGTGCTGTGTGGAGTTCATCGTAAATCTCAAAAAGTCTGTGTAGACTCCCTCTCAAAACCAAGTATTTTTAGTTTGCAGGATTCAGGCTATCCCACTGTTGACTTGTCTCCCACCTTCCAAGGTCCTCTCTTTGACTGCTTACTTCCAGTCTCTTTTTCCTCTTCCAGTCCTTTTTGCAAAGGAATTTCTCAGAGCCCTGGGGTACATGGCCTCCACCATTCCATGGTTCTTTTTACCAAACTCCACATGAGGAAATTTCAGTGGATCTCAACGCTGTCTGGCTCCAGCACTGCCACCCTCTGGAGTAGCTGGTTCATCTCTTGTTTTGTTTCAGGTTTGAGCTTCACTGCTGGATTCATCAGATTTGCCTTTTCAAGTTCCGCTCCCTACCCAGGAGCTGTACACAGATGCTTCCGATCATGACTGAGGAACCTCCTGTAACAACCTGGAAGTCCAGAGTGTTCGGTCCTTTCAACAGATGACAGACCAAATCAATGTCAGAGGGATAAAGGCTATAATCCTACCTCTCCAAGCTTTCCACTCCCTTTGGGTTCCAGGTCCTCTAAAGATTTTTTACAGGCAATATCCCAGTCATGTGGTACATCAAGTGGTAAGGGGGCACAAAATCTTATTGTCTTTGCAGGCTGGCTCTTCAGGCTTGGGAACGTGTGTTGAAGGAGCGGATCTATGAACATGTTTACAGTATTAGAGGAAAGGAAATGAGTGGACAAGCACAGCATGTCCAACTGAACCCAGACCCAGGTCATGGATTTAAATTTAGAGTCACTGAACAAGTTAAACTAGGACTGAGGGGTGGTCCTTTGGGTTTAAAGCTTGAGAAACAAGAACTGCGGTGGCAAGTTCCATTAAATGCATATTATTATCCAGGCCTAAATGATCTGTGTTCTATTTCTTGTTTATTTAAACGTAGGAGTTTATTAAGATGAAATTGAATTTGCTAAAGTATGTCTTAGGATGTACTAGTGTAAAACTAGTGTGTAACCAATGAGGTTATTATACTGTAAAATATGGCTTTTTATGGAGTTTTAGAGTATATTTATATGGTTGTTTTTATAAAAGGAGGGGGTGTGGTAAAAATTAAGTATTTCATGGTTTAATGTCATGTGTTGATATTACTGTCATGTGATTAAGAGGTGATGTTTATGAAATAGTTGTCTGAAAAAGTTCATACATTGTTGTTGAACGAAAGTGCTTACAGTACTAATAAATAAGTTCCTTTTAGCTATGACCTTTGTTTTTTGTTTTTTCAATAGTTGTATCTTTTAGGCTTACAATGCTAATAAATAAGTTCCTTTTAGCCATGACCTTTGTTTTTTGTTTTTTCAATAGTTGTATCTTTTAGGCTTACAATACTAATAAATAAGTTCTTTTTAGCCATGACCTTTGTTTTTTGTTTTTTCAATGGTTGTATCTTTTAGGCTTACAATACTAATAAATACGTTCCTTTTAGCCATGACCTTTGTTTTTTGTTTTTTCAATAGTTGTAACTTTTAGGCTTACAATACTAATAAATAAGTTCCTTTTAGCCATGACCTTTGTTTTTTTTGTTTTTTCAATAGTTGATCTACTTCTCTGAAGTCAAGGCCATCATCAAAGGTCACTGGCTGACCATGTTCACAGATGAGTGTCAACTAGATGATATCACAGAGTCCCCCAAAGACACAAACATCTTCCAAGAAAGCCTAACACAGGCTAATAACTGGTGCCAAAGTCACAGTCTGAACCTCAGTGTCATAAAATGCATAATAGTATCTTTCAGAAATAAAAAACAACAATCCCTGGAAATTACTGCATAGATAGTATACCTCTAAGATGGGGTGGGAGATTGGCATAATGGTTAAGGTGTTTGCCTTACAGACACAAGGTGCAGGGTTTGATTCTCACATGGGGCAATTGGCTAGGCTTAAAATGGCCCGCAAGGGCACTTAGCCTACTACTAATCTATGAACTCTGTGGTCAGGGATTTGGGAATGCATGCAAACAGTGATTTGACCTTTGGCCATCGTATGTAAATCATTCTACATTGTGCAACTTATAAGGAAGGGTATGGCATCAAGGTTGAAACATGCTGTTGTTCCTTTGCAGTCAGCTGTTATTAAACCATTTGAGTACAATGCCCCTTCAGCTTGTCCCTCCCCAGGCATATGCAACAACTGGAACATTCACAGAGTTTCCTCACAAAAAGAATGCACAGTGCAGATGACAAGTTTTACGCAGGCCATTTCAATGCCTTATTCTAGAGTTTGGTCACTTACAAACTGCTGAGAGGCAATCTGTTCCTGGCTTTCAAAGTATCCTCTGATGCAGCCCGTATGGATCTGTTGCAGATCTGCAAATAAAGTAGCATCAGAAACATCTGGTCTAAGGACCTAAACCTCATCTGCAACACAAATAAAACATGTTGGAGGGACAGGTATGTGTCTGAGAGATTACCCCTTCTCTAGAACAGGCTTCCTATCCATGTACAGAAGAGTTCCTCCCTGCACCTATTCATGTACAACTTGGATCAGTGGATGGAGAATCATAAATTTACCCGAGTCTGCCTCCTATACCCCTTTTACCCCTATCAGAAAGAGGAAGCTTGTAAATGCTCAATCACACATACCCAACCTGTACTCCAATAAAATTAGTGGCAGCAAAACCTTAGGAAGGCCCTTTAGGGTGGTTACCCTAGTTATTACCCATGAAGCTGTATAATGCAGTTAATTATGATGAGGAAATTGAAGTACAGAAGCCCAGGGACAAATTAGTGTTTATTGTGATTTAGATGTTTGTAAACAGCTGAAAATATTACATAGTGTTAAGCAACTAGAGCATTTGCGGTCTGAAACTGTGAACCATCAATATAGTTAACTTTCTTGGGTGGCGTAAGCCAGGGAACCTTGTTGGCTAGGCTTATATAGGCCCTTGGGCCGATAGCCTCGTACCTACCTATGAACCTATGAAAAGCTGCTTATGGACAAGGACAGCATAGAAAAATGGTCTGATCTGGAGGGTCAGTGAGCCTGTTCAAGAGAGATGGTACAAAATCTGAAACAGCAGCAAACCAATATGTAGCAATATTCAAAATTACAGTATAGATTGCAAACACTTGCTTACCTGCAAAAAAAAAAAACTTCTCAAAAACACATTGCATGATTGCACAATGCAGCATACAGAAAACGCGTACTTGTGTACTCTTCAGATATCAAGCAGTCAGTATTCAAATATGCAACATATAGACTGCAGGATCACTGAGACAAAAAATGAAATTCATTCATTCATCTATGTTCCAGAAGAAACAGACGCTGGCCCAAATGCTATTTAATTAACTGTCATTTAATGAGTTCTCTGAATATTGGAGCAGAACACTATTGACAGAGGTTCGAAGAACTGTTCTTAGACTAGAGCTGATCAACACATAGGATTAACTACTAACAAGATTGATCTTGTAGTTTCAGAGTTTGATACCTGCAGTCAGAATTTGCCTACTGTGTGACTATAAGAAAGTCCAAAAAGTTTTGTTTTACAGAAATTCAAAAATTCAGTCTCTACTTATTTATTTATATTGCACACAGCTGAACTGGAACACATAGGCAATTTTCAGTTAAGGCCTAGTAAGAGTATAAATTCAAAAGAAAAATCGACCATCGGATGGGTAAGGCCAGTCTCTAACCAAATGAGCTAATTTGAGCATAAAAAGGGAATTTGGCTAGGCTTGAAATGGCAGTCAGCCTAATATTTGCCTATGAGCTTGTAAGACAAGACTGATAGTATTAGATCAACTTTACCAGTCACGCTGTGGCATTAGATTCATGGTGCAGTTATTCAGAGCTCTAAATGTGACGCTATTACAAGCCTGACAAAGTGAGGACCTAAGTTCATTGGAGACCAGGTAGCTGTCCACATCCTTTCTTCTGTTCCTATTCTCAAACCTATCTACTCAGTTTTAATCCACTTTAGTGGAGAATCAAGTAATTTAATGAGACAAATTATACAATTCTGGACTGATTGCAATTGATGTGTAAGCTACTGATCTTACAAAGTGACTGCATTCCTTTTACTAAGATTTAGTGACTTGTGATGCAGGTGGAGTCTTATCCTGTATGAAGAGTGTCTGGAGCAAAGCACTCCCCCCCCCCCCCAAAGAAAAAATTCTCTGTTACAAGTTTAAAGGTTGTTCATTAGAATAATCAATACTCCAGCAGTGGTGATAGCATCACCTATAGTGGATTCTCAGTTGGGGCATGATTCTGCTGCAGGTAATAGGAATGATATGCGTAGCCTGGTATCAGGAACTGACCGTAAGCATGAGGAACAGGTTGTTAAACCTGTTGTTAAACCTAAGGAATACAGAGTGCAATGGTTGAATGTTGCTGCTTTAGCAGTAAGGACTCTGTAACACCAACAACGTCAGACATGAGTCGTTTTTTTATCAAGCAAACCGTTCCCGATCAGGGGAAGGTCCAGGAGTCGAATGAGAAACCAAAAAACAAGGAGAATGCAAAGTACAGAGGATTGGAACAGAGGGGGGGAAAGATCCAAACAGGTTTGATTTTAACATTTCAACGTATGAATTGACTGATGCTCAGAGACTGTTATTGAGCAAAGGGTTCAGCTTTGTACTGGCTAGAAAAGCAGAAATAACTGATATTCTTAAAGATTTAAGGTTATTCGCCAGGACATTGACATCGCATGTGTTTTTTAATAATGCAAATACTACTCAATTGATTTTTAAAAAACCTAGTGTGTTTGTTCCACCCAGCAATGCCATTATTGATACCTTGTGATAAACAGATCAGGGATAGTTTTCATAGGTTCATAGGTTCATACTAGGCTATCTGCCCTAGGGCATTTATAAGCCTAGCCAGAGTGTGTTTGGCTTTCGCCACCCATTTTAAATTAATTTTGCTATGCCTTTTTTTGAGGTTAGTATACTGTGCCTCTGTCTAACAGTGACACAGAAGTGATAGCCGGGGTAAACCTACGATCTCCCATCCACTCATCAAGATTCCTCTTGAAGAGAGTCAATGTGGGACTCTGCCTAACCTGGACTGGGATTTTATTCCAGAGTGAAGGGAGCCTCTGGGTTATGAATCTGTCCCTCCAGCATGTCCTATTTATTTCAGTGCTGAGGTTCAAGTCTCTCGAGCACGTAGCTCGATGGGATTTGGATTTTCTGAGGTGCAGCATGTCCATTAATTCTGGATTGGACATGGCTTTATACGTCAGGCACATATTGCCTCTGAGCAGGCGGTATGCCACTGAGTAGAGCTGGAGTTTCTTTAACCGGGCAGCATATGGCATCTGTTTGAGCCCTTTGATCCTCTTGGTGAGGTACTTTTGGGGTCTTTCCAGTTGCTGCAGGTGTTTGGTAAGGTACATCCCAAAAGGGGCATTGTACTCAATTATGGGCCTGATGAGGGATGAGTAAAGAGGCACGATGACCTCCCCTGATCTAGATGTGAATCCCTTCATGATTAGGTGGGCTATATAAAATGTTTTTCTAACCACTTTGGCCACGTGGTTGTCAAATGAGAGATTGCTATCAACTTGGGTCCCCAGGTCCCTAATGACTTCTTCTGTACTTAATGGATTACCACCTATGTGGTAATTTGTGGGCACTTTGTTTTTGCCAAAGGGATGACTATGCACTTTTGGCGTTTAGCTTGAGGCCATGGCTCTGGCACCAGTTGTCTGTTTCTATGAGGCCCTTTTGGAGGATGCTTGTGTCAGCTGGAGAGTTGATTATGGTGCCCAGTTTGCAGTCATCTGCGAACTTGGTCAGCCACAGTCCTTCCGTGTTGGCCTGTACCGAGAAATATATACCGAACAAGAGAGGTCCCAGGACTGAGCCTTGTGGGACGCCACTTGTAACTGGTTTGGAGTCTGACATGGCTCCAGCAATTCTAACCATGTGGGTTCTGTCCTTGAGCCAGTTTGCAACCCATCTAGTGACATAGGGGTTTATATTTAAGCTGGTGAGCTTATCTATAATGCCCGAGTGGGGTATTGTATCGAAGGCTTTTGCGAGGTCCAGGTAGGCTGTGTGGACCACCTTCCCTCGCCAATGGCCTTGGTGACTGTTTCAAAGAAATTGACCAGGTTTAAGAGGCAGGATCTGCCCTTAACAAAGCCAAACTGGGTAGGATCCAGTGTCTGTAGGTCCCCAATATCTTTATTTATGAGGTCCATGATGATCCTTTCCATAGCTTTGCAGACCAAGCTAGTCAGGCTTATGGGGCGATAGTTTCCAGGATCCGTTGAGGCACCACCTTTGTGGAGAGGGACCACTGTTGCTGTACGCCACTCTTTGGGTACATATCCTGTAGTAAGGCTAAGATTGAACAGTAGTTTTATGTTTGGGTTTAGCTCTTCTTGGAGTTCATGTAGGACGCAGCCGGGACACCATCTGGTCCCATTGATGCTGTGTTTTTGCTTTGGAGAGGGCGGCTCTTACCTGAGCATCTGAGATGTCAGGGGCAGCACTCTGTTGGGATAGATATTTGTCCTTTGGTGGGGAGAGGGGAGAAGTTTGCACTGAACCTGTCAGCTAGGATGTTGGCAATGTCTGTGGGCTCGTGTATTTTTTGTCATTTTGCACTAACTCTGAGCATATCTGGGAATTCCCACCCAGGTTCCTAACATAACTAAAGAAAGCCTTGTGATTATCCTTAGTGTCCTGTGCAATTTTTCTCTCGAAGCTGGCCTTAGACGATTTTATGAGTGCCCGTAGTTTTTGCTAATACTGATCAGAGATGCCTTCCCTTTTGGGATTTTGCTCTATCATGTAGTAGCTTCCTCCTTCTATTGTATAGTTTGTTTATGGCTGGGGTCCACCAGACAGGACGCCTGCCTTTGGAGGATTGGGTCTTGGTTTTATTTGGGATTGCATGATCCATGCATTCCTGAAGGTGTTCATAGAATGCGTTTATAAAGGATTCTGCGGTCTGGGCCGTATTTTCCACAGGCCCGCGGGCTTTGAAGGATTTCGCCTCAGTTTTGAGGCGTGTGAAATTTGCTTTAGAGAAGGTTTTCACTGTGGTTTTCTGGGCAGGGGGTGGGGTCGGGATGTGAATATCCAGTGAGATTAGTTTAAGGTCTGATCTTACCAGTGAGGGATACACTTCTGGTCTGGAGCATAGTGTCCCCATGTTGGTGATGATCAGGTCCAGTATGTTTTCCCCTCTTGTGGGAGTGGTAACAAGTTGTTCCATAGCATTTGAGTTTATAAATTCTAGGAACCTTTGGGCTAGGGTGTTGGAGCTAGAGTAATGCTCCCAGTCTATGTTTGGGTAGTTGAAGTCGCCCAATATAATGGTGTTTGGAGAGACCTTCATATTTTCCAGTATTCTCAGGAAGGCCAAGTGGGGTTCCTGTGTTTGGGAGGGTGGTCTGTAGGAGGCTATAAACTGGAAGGCAGTTTTACCCACAGTTAGTTGCACAATGATAGTCTCTGATGCTTCATGCTGTGCCACCAACCTGGAGGTGTGGGTATCTTTGACAAATATTGATACTCCCCCTCCTTTTGTGGTTCGGTCCAAGTTTTGGGGCCGAAAAGCATGGTATGAGGTATAACCTGGTAGTGCTGGGGTGCTCTTGGGAACCTTGAACCAGGTTTCTGTTACTGCACAGATATCGATGTTCTCCATGCTAAGGAGAGTTTCGAAAAGTGCATCTTGAGGTTTAGACTTCTGGCGTTGAGTAGCATTACTCTTAGTTTCTTATCCCTTGTGATACCTATGGAGGTGGGTTTGTCTTTTGAGCCTTGCCTAAAAAAGGCATTATGGGGGTAGCAAGAGCCTTTGCCAATATCCGAAAGCCCAGGGGTGACAGGTGCAAGCCGTCCCTAGCGAAGCATCGTGGCTTGTCGAGCATGTCATCCCAGGCTGACAGGCATTGATCCCCTTTGAATGACACCAACACTTAAGCCAATTGTTGAAATTGATCATCTTGTCTTCATATTGTGGCATCATTCTTGGTGAGGGTAAGATGCTACTCAAGGTCAGGGTCATACCGGCCTGGGCTACATGCTCAGAGAGCTCCTCTATGTCTCTTTTCATGTAGCCCAGGGAGGTACGTCTCAGGTCATTCACACCAGCATGGACAATGACTGAGTCATATTTGTACTTGCCTTGGAGTGACCTGAGTGCTTGTGTTATGTGGCGGATCCTAGCGCCGACAGGCAGCTCACCGTGACCTTCTCCTTGTTCAGCCTGGTGGGCGGGACATCAGTGTGCCTGACGATAGAGTCACCTATTACAAGTGTATCAGGTGTGTTGTTTAGCCTTAAGGGCTGTGACTGTTCGCACACTGGCTTTGTGAGCTATGTGTTGCACGTGTTTTGTTTTGGGGTAGCGGTTGCTTGGGTGTCTGCTTTGGAGGTCTCTGCTGCTTAGGCAGATTTTTATTTAGAGCCTCAGTATGTTTTTGTGTGTTTATGTGTTTGGTTTGTTGTCGTGGTAGGTCTATGTGAGACTGGAATTGTAGTGAGTGTGGTTTCCTTCTCCTCCTGACTGGTTATGCCAGTACTGAGTTGAGAGAGCTTAGCCTCCAGTTTGGATATATGGTTGCATCTCTCACATGTGTTGGAATTTGTTGGGAGGAGGAGAGGGTTGTCTGTGTACATGAGGCAGTTGTAACGTTGCCTCAAGATTCCCAGATTCACCAGCTGGACAGGAGAGGAGATTGACAACTGACCTTTGGACATGCTAGAATAGTATTGGGAATTCTTTTATAATTGAAAAAAGGGCCAATGGGGAACAAGGTACTCAAGGGGAGTTTGTGAGGGTGTAGTGCTTTTAATTTTTTAGAGCTGACTTATATAATTGCTTTAGTGAGCAAGTGCCAGGTAACTTAAATGCAATGTGTTACAGGTAACTTAAATGCAAAAATGACAAACAGTAACTTTCTTTCAAGTGAAACAAGGAAATAAGTACAGTAAGCAATGCAGATATCACTAGGGATCCACAGAAGTGCTAAAAGGCCGCGTTTTAGGTGGAATTAGCGTTTCAGGGAAATAAACAAACAACAAGCATACAAATAAAGCTAGATTCAGCAGACCTGGATCTAGTCTATGCTACAGCAAACAAGGTGTACCAATTTCAGTAAGAAACAGTTAGAATATGCAGGCACTATAAGCCTCTAACCAGAAATTCCCTGCTCAGAAGGGCAGAGTCCAGCCTCTCCTCCCACAAGAGCGCAGACCGCAATCCTTCTTAAGGTAAAATAACTGGCCTGAAGCCCAAGTGCTTAAACCAGAACTAATACACTTTTAGAATAACAGACACTGAGCTCTCAATCAGCAGTTCCCAACTTAGAAGGATGTAAGCTACCTGTCCTGCCACCACAGTGCAGGCCACAAACCTTCCTAATGTAAAACAACTGGTCTGAAGCCCAAGTGCTTAATCCAAAAGACTTAGAAATGATAGCTATACTTTAATCAAGTTACTACCAGCAGTAATAAATACAACTGAATACTTTAAAGAATGCCTGGATTAGTGCTCAAGTTATACAAACAAAGCTAGATTCAGTAGGCCTTGATCTAGTCTATGCTACAGCAAACGAGGTGTACCAATTTCAGTAAGAAGCAGTTCAAATATATAGGCACTATAAGCTTTAACTAGAAATTCCCAGCTCAGAAGGACAGAGTCCAGCCTCTCCTCCCACAAGAGTGCAGAACACGAACCCTCTTAATGTAAAATAACTGGCCTCAAGCCCAAGTGCTTAAACCAGAATTAATACACTTTTAGAATAACAGACACTGAGCCCTCAATCAGCAGTTCCCAACTTAGAAGGATGTAAGCTACCTGTTCTGCCACTACAGTGCAGACCACAAACCTTCCTAATGTAAAACTGGTCTGAAGCCCAGGTGCTTAAACTAAAAGGCTTACAATGAGTTACACCAAGCAGTAATAAATACAATTGAGTACTTTTAAGATGACGCAAAAGCAAAATAATGTAGGAAAAAACACAAACACAGTAAAAGCAGATAATTTTTTTTTTTTTTTGGAAAGAGAGAAAGGAAAGAGAGAAAGGAGTAGCAGAAACTAAGCTGATTGGCCTTCTCAAATGCTCTCCCTGTACTGGGTAGAATGAGGTAATGACACTAGACTGGGAGGTGGGTCCCAGATCAAATTTACACTAGGGGCGGGCAACTGCAAAGCCACCAACTATAAAAACACTATACCAATAGCAGAAATGTTACTCCCAGCTGAAAAGCAGCAGTGAGCCTTTAAATTAAAGTTTTAAACAGCTAAAGGAGCCACTAGAAAAAAAGAGTTTAACTGCAACAAGTTATCATAAACAAACAACCCAACAGATGCTTAATAAGAGTGGACAATTTCCAGTTAATACCTCACACACAGTGAAACTAGCTAGAAAAAATACACAGTACACAAAGTGCTATAAACAACAAAGAAATAAAGAACAAAATAAACAAAAAACAGGATACTTAATGTTATATATTGTAGCTCCGAGTTTGCTGAGTGTCCTTCCTTCGATCAGCTCATAGTTCATAGTGAAGATGAACATAAACTCTACCACAATATGTCTAAAGAAGAGTATAATGCACTGAAAGAACCGAGAGAATTAACTTCCATAGAAGTTAGACCCGCTGACAAGGGTGGAGGTATAGTTATTTTAGATAAGGAGCTGTATCACAGACAAATGTATGTTCTTTTAAGTCAAAGTGATACCTATGAATGTATATCAGTAGCTACTGTTAAAGCTGTTATGGATAGAATAGCATTTCTGATCTTCGATCTGCTAATAACTAATATGATATCAGAGCCACTCTTTGAATACTTCTCAGTTGAACATCCAGTGGTACCAATTGTATATGGTTTGCCAAAAGTTCAGAAATGTCTTAGTACTCCACCCATACAACCTATAGTCTCTGGCAGAGGCTGGGCTATGGAACCCCTATCTATTTTTGTTGAAAAGAACTTACATCACATATTAGAAGAGTGTGAGACTGTTCTAAGGGACATTAAAACTTTTTTAGAGTTATTAACAATGAAATGGAAACCTGACTATTCTGAATGTTACCTTGTTACGATGGACATTGTATCCCTGTTCACAGTCATACCGAATCAATGGGGTATTGATAGTATTAGTAAACTATTGCATAGCAAGGGGGTTCAGGCTAATAAAATATGCTTGATTTGTAACCTATTGGACATTATTTTAAGTAACAATGTTTTTATGTTCAGTGATGAATATTACATTCAAAAGGGTGGCGTGGCGATGGGCACAGCCTGTGGCAACAGCTACACCAACCTTTCATTGGTGCAATGGGAAACAGAGTTTATACTCTCTAATATGACCTATGCCAACTCTGTCATGTGGTATACTAGATTTGTGGATATATATTTTTAATGGCCAGCTACGCCAACCCCTCCCCCCGCCAGTACCTGGTCATGCTTCTGATGTGACCAGTAGCACTTCAGAAATAGCCAGACTGTCCAAGCCACCAAAGGAGTTAGGCATTAAGTGTTAAGAATTAGGCATTAGTTCATACTGGCCCGAGCCTTTGCTACAACTGCCACTTCATTTGCAACATCCTGGAAGCTAAATATAGACAATTATCTGCAGATTAAAAGTTTAATGTGGGAACTACAATGTATGTGAGAAAACCATAATGAGGTGCAACATCATCATACAGTCTTATATGAAAATGCTTGATTTTTTGTTTTTTGTTTTCTAATACTTTTATAAAACATTGCTCTTGGGTCCTAGTGCTACCCCCTGTATTTGAAATGAAAGTATACAGAAGTCGCTAGAGTATGAACACTTGCTAAAGTCCTTGATAATGCACACATGCACACAAATACACACTGCTCTGCATTTGTAAGCAGTTGTACTGCTCCCCATGTGCTTGCTGTCTCAGAGGTACAAATTCCGGAAGTAAGTCACTTCCTTGGATCAAGCCATTCTCTTCCAGTTTTCAGTAAGGAAAAAGTAGTACCTGTGCAGAGAAAAATACAGTGCTACTGTGACTGTGTCCAGGAAGCACAAGAAAGAGTGGTGCCTGTGCAAGACCAAGCTACCATGATTCGTCGATTTGAACTCCAACATGTCTTCCATTGGTTCAATCATAATTGAGCCAATAAGACTGGAGATATTGAAAGCAGAGCAGCTGAGGAATGAAGTGACAATTAAGGTATACATATCACATACAGAGCATTTGAGGGCTGTAGTGGTAGTTAGGGTATCCTTTTTTAAATATTTAATGGCCAGCTATGCCAACCCCTCCCCCCACCAGTACCAGGCCCTGGGCAGCTGTCAAGATCATGCTGTGCTGGATACTGCCCTGTGTTTGACACAGCCTCCATGCTTGCAGACCCACCCTCTGCTTCACTCAGCTGTGTCTGCCATGTGTGCCCAGCAAGTACGCATAAGCATGTGGACAGAGGCTGACATGGATGCTGTGTGAGTAGCCATGAGCCATAGGAGAATCATCATGGCATTGTCCCTGTCCATCATCAGTTCCATCTATTGGTAAATAGCTTGATAACCGTACACTTTTACCATGTCAGTCTGATATTCAATGGCAGTAGCCTGTGCCTGTGCAGTCTTTTGACATGCCTTCTGCTCTACAAACAATGCCTTGCATGTTTCATCAGACAGCTGAGATCACTGATTTCTGTACAGTCCTCATCCAGAGGTTCCACATGTGCATATGAGAGAGTTGGAGCTTTGAGGATTCCACCCCATCTGGTAAAGGCATGTGTCCGTGGTACACTACCTGTGGCCCTATTGGAGCCATTAACCAGTTGAAAGGGTAGACCATCAGCCAATACATTTGCATTTTGACATGCCACCGCCGCCAACCTGTGTAATGAGAATGAGAACAGTGACCTCATCCTCAAGTGCTAGGGAACTGTCCCAATGTGTCACTACAATGACCTCATCCTCAAGTGCTAAGAAACTGTCCCATTGTGTCACTACAATGGCCTCTTCCTCAAGTGCTAAGTAACTGTCCGAATGTGTCACTACAATGACCTCATCCTCAAGTGCTAAGTAACTGTCCCATTGTGTCGCTACAATGACCTCATTCTCAAGTGCTAGGTAACTGTCACATTGACTCACTATAATGACCTCATCCTCAAGTGCTAAGAAACTGTCCCAATGTGCCACTACAATGACCTCATCCTCAAGTGCTAAGTAACTGTCCCATTGTATCACTACAATGAACTCATCCTCAAGTGCTAAGAAACTGTCCCACTGGGTCACTACAATGACCTCATCCTCATGTGTTAAGTAACTGTCCCAATGTGTCACTACAATGACCTCATCCTCAAGTGCTAAGTAACTATCCCAATGTGTCACTACAATGACCTCATCCTCAAGTGCTAAGTAACTGTCCCAATGTGTCACTACAATGACCTCTTCCTCAAGTGCTAAGTAACTGTCTCAGTGTGTCACTACAATTACCTCATTCTCAAGTGCTAGGTAACTGTCCCAATGAGTTACTGCAATGACCTCATTCAAAAGTGCTAGGTAACTGTCACAATTGTTACTACAATGACCTCATCCTCAAGTGCTAGGTAACTGTCCCATTGTGTCACTACAATGACAGCATCCTCAAGTGCTAGGTAACTGTCCCAATGAGTCACTACAATTACCTCATCCTCAAGTGCTAGGTAACTGTCCCAATGTGCTACTGCAATGACCTCATGTTCAAGCGCTAGGTAACTGTCCCATTGTGTCACTACAATAATTTCATCCTCAAGTGGTAGGTAACTGTCCCAATGTGTTACTGCAATACCCTCATCCTCAAGTGCTAAGTAACTGTCCCAATGTGCTACTGCAATGACCTCATCCTAAAGTCCTAGGTAACTATCCCAATGTGCTACTGCAATGACATCATCCTCAAGTGTTAGGTAACTGTCCCATTGTGTCACAGCAATTACTTCATCGTCAAGTGTGAGATAACTGTCCCAATGTGTTACTGCAATGACCTCATCCTCAGGAGGTAAGTAACTGTCACAATGTGCTACTGCAACTACCTCATTCTCAAGTGCTAGGTAACTGTCCCAATGTGTTACTGCAATGACTTCATCCTCAAGTGCTAGGTAAATGTCCCAATCTGTTACTGTAATACCTTCATCCTCAAGTGCTAGGTAACTGTCCCACTGTGTCACTACAATGACATCATCCTCAAGTGCTAAGTAACTGTCCCAATGTGCTACTGCAATGACCTCATCTTCAAGTGCTAGGTAACTGACCCATTGTTTCACTACAATGACCTCATCCTCAAGTGCTAAGTTACTGTCCCGATGTGCTACTGCAATGACATCCTCAAGTACTAGGTAACTATCCCATTCTGTCACTAGAATTACCTCATCTTCAAGTGCTAGGTAACTGTCCCGTTGTGTCACTACAATGACCTCATGCTCAAGTGCTAGGTAAGTGTCCCATTGTGTCACTGCAATGACTTCATCCTCGAGTGCTACGTAACTGTCCCATTGTGTCACTAAAATGACCTCATCCTCAAGTGCTAAGTAGCTGTCCCAATGTGCTACTGCAATGACGTCATCCTCAAGTACTAGGTAACTATCCCATTCTGTCACTACAGTTACCTCATCCTCAAGTGCTAGGTAACTGTCCCATTGTGTCATGACAATGATCTCATCCTCAAGTGCTAGGTACGTTTCCCATTGTGTCAAGGCAATGACTTCATCCTCAAGTGCTAGGTAACTGTCCCAATGTATCACTACAATGACCTCATCCTTAAGTACTAGGTAACTGTCCCAATGTACTACTGCAATGTCCTCATGCTCAAGTGCTAGGTAACTGTCTCATTGTTGCACTACAATGACCTCATCCTCAAGTGTTAGGTAACTGTCCCAGTGTGTCACTACAATGACTTCATCATCAAGTGCTAGGTAACAGTTCCATTGTGTCATTATAATGACCTCATCCTCAAGTGCTAAGTAACTGTCCCAATGCGCTACTGCAATGACCTCATCTTCAAGTGCTAGGTAACTGTCCCATTGTGTCACTACAATGACCTCATTCTCAAGTGCTAAGTAACTGTCCCAATGCGCTACTGCAATGACCTTATCCTCAAGTGCTAGGTAACTATCCCATTGTGTCACTACAATGACCTGAAGTGCTTGGTAACTCTCCCATTGTGTCACTACAATAACATCATCCTCAAGTGCTAAGTAACTGTCCCATTGTATCACTGCAATGAACTCATCCTCAAGTGCTAAGTAACTGTGACCTCATCCTCAAATGCTAGGTAACTGTCCCAATGTGTAACTGCAATGACCTCATGCTCAAGTGCTAACTGTCCCATTGTGTCACTACAATGACCTCATCCTCAAGTGATAAGTAACTGTCCCAATGTGTCACTACAATGACCTCATCCTCAAGTGCTAAGTAACTGTCCCAATGTGCTCATCCTCAAGTGTTAAGTAACTGTGACCTCATCTCATCCTCAAGTGCTAGGTAACTGTCCCAATGTGCTACTGCAATGACCTCATGCTCAAGTGTTGGTAACTGTCTCATTGTGTCACTACAATGACTTCTTCCTCGAGTGCTAGGTAACTTTCCCAATCTGTTACTGTAATGACCTCATCCTCAAGAGTTCCTCATCCTCAAGTGCTAGGTAACTGTGTCATGTGTTACTGGAAGACCCTCATCCTCAAGGTGTTGGTAAATGTAGTGCTGGGTAACTGTCCCATGTGTGTCACTACAATGACCTCATCCCCAGTGCTAAGTAACTGTCCCAATGTGTAACTGTCTCATTGTTGCACTACAATGACCTCATCCTCAAGTGTTAGGTAACTGTCCCAGTGTGTGTGTACAATGACTTCATCATCAAGTGCTAGGTAACAGTTCCATTGTGTCATTATAATGACCTCATCCTCAAGTGCTAAGTAACTGTCCCAATGCGCTACTGCAATGACCTCATCTTCAAGTGCTAGGTAACTGTCCCATTGTGTCACTACAATGACCTCATTCTCAAGTGCTAAGTAACTGTCCCAATGCGCTACTGCAATGACCTTATCCTCAAGTGCTAGGTAACTATCCCATTGTGTCACTACAATGACCTGAAGTGCTTGGTAACTCTCCCATTGTGTCACTACAATAACATCATCCTCAAGTGCTAAGTAACTGTCCCATTGTATCACTGCAATGAACTCATCCTCAAGTGCTAAGTAACTGTGACCTCATCCTCAAATGCTAGGTAACTGTCCCAATGTGTAACTGCAATGACCTCATGCTCAAGTGCTAACTGTCCCATTGTGTCACTACAATGACCTCATCCTCAAGTGATAAGTAACTGTCCCAATGTGTCACTACAATGACCTCATCCTCAAGTGCTAAGTAACTGTCCCAATGTGACACTACAATGACCTCATCCTCAAGTGTTAAGTAACTGTGACCTCATCCTCAAGTGCTAGGTAACTGTCCTAATGTGTCACTACATTGACCTCATCCTCAAGTGCTAGGTAACTGTCCCAATGTGCTACTGCAATGACCTCATGCTCAAGTGTTGGTAACTGTCTCATTGTGTCACTACAATGACTTCTTCCTCAAGTGCTAGGTAACTTTCCCAATCTGTTACTGTAATGACCTCATCCTCAAGAGTTAAGTAACTGTCCCAATGTGCTACTGCAATTACCTCATCCTCAAGTGCTAGGTAACTGTCCCAATGTGTTACTGGAAAGACCTCATCCTCAAGTGCTTGGTAAATGTCCCCTTGTGTTACTACAATACCTACATTTTCAAGTGCTGGGTAACTGTCCCACTGTGTCACTACAATGACCTCATCCCCAAGTGCTAAGTAACTGTCCCAATGTGCTACTGCAATGACCTCATCCTCAAGTGCTAGGTAACTGACCCATTGTGTCACTACAATGACCTCATCCTCAAGTGCTAAGTCACTGTCCCAATGTGCTACTGCAATGACCTCATCCTCTAGTACTAGGTAACTATCCCATTGTGTCACTACAATTACCTCATCCTCAAGTGCTAGGTAACTGTCCCATTGTGTCACTACAATGACCTCATGCTCAAGTGCTAGATAACTGTCCCACTGTGTCACTACAATGACCTCTTCTTCAATTGCTAAGTAATTGTCCCAATGTGCTATTGCAATGACCTCATCCTCAAGTGCTAGGTAACTGTCCCAATGTGTTGCTGCAATGACCTTATCCTCAAGTGCTAGTTAACTGTCCCAATGTGTTACTGCAATGACCTCATCCTCAAATGTTAGGTAACTGTCCCAATGTGCTACTGCAATAAACTCATCCTCAAGTGCTAAGTAACTATCCCAGTGTGTCACTACAATGACCTCATCCTCAAGTGCTAAGTAACTGCCCCAAAGTGTTACTGCAATGACCTCATCCTCAAGTGCTAGGTAACTGTCCCAATGTGTTACTGCAATGACCTCATCCTCAAGTGCTAGGTAACTGTACACTGTCCCAATGTGTTATTGCAATGACCTCATCCTCAAGTGCTAGGTAACTGTCCCATTGTGTCACT
This sequence comes from Protopterus annectens, assembly GCF_019279795.1. NCBI lineage: Eukaryota > Metazoa > Chordata > Ceratodontiformes > Protopteridae > Protopterus > Protopterus annectens. The sequence goes on along the minus strand of NC_056729.1, from coordinate 1,730,550,429 downwards.
TTAATGACCTCATCCTCAAGTGCTAGGTAACTGTCCCAATGTGTTACTGCAATGACCTCATCCTCAAGTGCTAGGTAACTGTTCAAATGTGTTACTGCAATGACCTCATATTCAAGTGCTAGTAACTTTCCCATTGCATCACTACAATAACCTCATCCTCAAGTCCTAGGTAACTGTCCCAATGTGTTACTGCAAACTGAAATACTGACCTGTTCTACCAGTTGTAGACACATGTGATAGCCCAAATTGCCAGGATGCATGCCACTTTGCATAGTACCTATGCCGTCATTATCATCATCATAATTATCACTGTGAAGGGATATCAGATACTCCTCCACAAGTCCTAGGCTTTGCCCTGTAGAAGGAAACTCTCCCACCCGTGACTTTTTGAGCAATAGCATTCTGCCGACATTATTCCTGGCATGGAACACCATGTCATTTGCTCTCTTCCTATACCATGCCATTGTGAGATGCAATTATGCAATGGGATTTCTGTGTGCCAGAAATTATTTCCATACTTTTGCACTGTCTGCCTGTCTAGGACCCCCCTCTCCAAATAGACATTTGCCTTGGTCTTAATTGCCTCCATAAGCACTTGTTTTTTTCTTAGGCATTGCATTCTTATGCATGTGTCCATTTCTCTGCTGCTGTTACATGTTAACCATAGAAATAACATGGTGGGTATTACCAGTTTTAGAAGTGCTCTAAACCACTTGGAACACAGTCTATACCCCACCTTATCTGATGTGCCTAACACTCTGTCCGGATTTTCATACTGACAGTGGTGTGTGTCTGTGTCTGTGTCTGCATGTACACGCACATGTTTATTTATTTATTACATTTGTTTACCGTGTAGTGTCTGACTGGGCCAGGGGCCTGTTTTCAGCAGAGACCCGGGGAGAAAAGGTCCACAGTATTTCAAGCAATGATTGTAAACAATACGATTGATAGAGCAATACAGGCAGTAGTACAAACAAAGCAATTGCACCGTACAGTACTGTGCTATTTTTATACAAGGCAAATAATACAACAGTGGATAGTAGTTATGATGAGAACTAAAATAGTAGTGGGCTAGTAGTTATCCTGGGGAGTGGCAAGAACACAGCCAGTGATTAGTTAGATGATCCTTTAGGAATGTTTTGAACTGAATATGAGTTGGGTTTTTTGCTATCGTGCCTGGAAGAGTGTTCCAGAGTTTGGCTATCTTGTGTGAGTAGAGTTGGGAGTTGGAGACCTTGCGTAAGACTTTGTTAGAAGATCTGAAGGATCTGGGATTGTTACTAGGTTGGACTAGGTGGGAGATAGCAGGACAGTTACCGGGGAAATGGATTATGTTGTGGGCTAAGTTAAGCTGATTAAGCAATAAAAAGTTGGAGAGCTCTAGCCAGTTTAATTGTGAGAGAACTAAACAGTGGTGAGAGCTGTGTGGTTGATTGGTGGCATATTTAGCTATCTTGTTGTAGCATGATTCTAGGCTGTTGAGGTCTGATTTTCTAAGATTAGTGAATATGAGGGAAGTGCACAGGAGGGTGGATAGCAGATGTGTGCAAGCAGTGGCTAGCCTGGCATTGGGAGTAAGGTATGGTTTGGCCCTGTATAGGGTGCCTTGTCTGATGTGGACTTTTTTGATGGTTTGAGCAATGCGTGTATCAAATTTGAGGCTCTCATCTATGGTAACACCTAAAGGTTTAGTGTGTTTTGTGGGGGCTATCTTGGGTCCGTTTGTGGACGTGAGTGAGAAAAGGGGCTGGGAGGTTTGTTTTGTTTGTTTGTGTGTGTGTGTGTGTGTGAGTGTGTGTGTGTCTGTGTGTGTGTGTGTGTGTGTGTGTGTGTGTGTGTGTGTGTGTGTGTGTGTGTGTGTGTGTGTGTGTGTGTGTGTGTGTGTGTGTGCATGTGTGTGTGTGCATGTGTGCGTGTGTGCGTGTGTGTGTGTGTGTGTGTGTGTGTGTGCGTGTGTGTGCGTGCATGTGCATGTGTGTGTGTGTGTGTGTGTGTGTGTGTGTGTGTGTGTGTGTGTGTGTGTGTACCTCACTGTGTTCAGCAGTGCAGTGTACCATAAGTATTCACAGTACAGTACCTTAGAACAGCATGGTATGTGTGAGATGACTGTTTTACATTTAATGGGGGGACTCTGTGGACTCAGATATTTTATGATGTGTGTGTCATTAGATTCAGTGTCAGGGTACACTGATCCTGTGTATTTCTGTTGTCAGGTGCCTGGAATAATGACAGACAAAGCAATTCTTATTGCAAAATATAATAGAGAATTCATAGTTGTATAGGTTGACAGTGATGAATGACTTACATTTGGTAATAGTACTAATAAGAAGCCTCTAACCGGCTCTATAAGTACATGTTGTACCCCATCTTCTATTTCAGTAACTCCTCTGAATATATTTACCCTTAAAATGCTGTAACTCCACTTTCAATATATTTGTTGCTTTTACTTTGGCTTTCTGACAACCTTTCCATGCAAAACAAAGCAGCATAAAATGGTGCTACATCTGACAATTCAGCTGATTTAAATAACATTAGAAAGTTCTTATACAAATGCGGCTTTATGACAAAGACCTCTACAAATTGCAGTATTGTCCACGTGCACATAACTTCATCATTGTAGGAAAGTTTGCATGAGCAAGCATTGTGAAACGTGAGGACATGCATCTATTCGACTCCCCAATGTACAGCTCGCACTTCACACAACAACATGCAGCACTGTAGCTACCTGAGCTGACTGTAGTCACATTACAGCACATGTGATTCACATCCCTAGCCATCTGACTTTTTAGAAAAGTCACCATTTTGATTCATAGCTTAATAGCTGTTTACTAGGCTAATGACCACAAGCGCCTTTTTAAGCCTAGCCATGCATCCCAAATCTCTGACAAGTTCTGATATGATACCCTTGACAAGTGTAGGCATGGGCCTGGGAGATGAACCATTTACAGTTTACCTGTGTCCATTAGAGACATAGGTGCCAAACCAGGGATGAATTTCTGGTTTCCCATCCAGTTGTCCAAGTTGCACTTGAATTGGGTTAGGGAGGAATCTTGACTGTGAAGAGAGGATAATTTATCTGACAGCCCCAAGCTGATGTATGAAGGAAACAAATATAGTCCTGTACTTCTATAGCACCAGGTACAGAAGAGGCTGGAAGCAGCAAAAACTGGACCAGTCCATAATATCAGATATATGGGTTGAGCTAGCAGACAATCTAAGCTGGGAACCTGGGAGCCCAAGGTAAGGGGATCACAGCCATCATATGTACGATGACCTACAGAGGAGGCAACTGCACCTGCTTGCCCCATGGGTGGCAGAAGTAGAGATGGAACATCCAGTGTCCTTCACTAAGTGCCTTTCCATGTGCTCTCAGTCCTACAATTCATACTTATAAGGTGTTTAGCTTTCTATTCTGCTGCATTTCTCTTTGAAACTTTATTTTATGTAACTTAGTCTTCTTCTGTAGCACTTCTGTTTCATGTGCACTGGTTGCCAATATAGAGTACATTGCAAACATATTTAAAATTGGATTTTTTTTCTTTATGTTTTAAACCCAGTCATTGCAGTACTCAATAATTTTCCATATTGTTCTACCAATCTAAGTGGTAATGAATGCACCAGGATGCACTTTTGTATTTAATATTGCATTTTTATGCCCCCGTCAAGTCCATGACAGGAGGTTAGTAGATCATGCACACTGCAACTGTTTATGGCCAGCAGGTTTTAATATCACCTGCAGAGTTTTTGATGAGCGGGCAGCTATAGAGATGGAAGGTATTTGTGTGCATACTGTCATGGTAAGGCTGTTGATAAGCACATGGTTGTCACAGGACATTCGCACCCCAAGTCCGCATGCTGTTATACTTGAAACATACTAACAATATGCCCCTCCTGTCCTTTTTCTTTTCCCTTTTACAGTCCTCCTTCTCCATAAAGGGGGGGTGACTACAGACCCTGGGATTTATCGCCCCATTAGCCTGACGAGTCTGATATGTAAGGCTATGGAGTGCATCCTCATGGACCTAATTAACAAGGATATAGGGAATCTCCAAACTCTAGATCCCACAGAGTTTGGTTTTGTGAAAAGTAGATCCATGCCTGCTCAACCTGGTTGACTTCTTTGAGTCAGTCACCAGAGCTTTGGATGAGGGCAAGGCAGTTCATACAACCTACCTCAATCTGGCCAAGGCCTTTGATACTATTCCCCACTCAGGAATTATTGATAAACTCACCAAACTAGGCATCAACCTCTATATCACTAGGTGGGTTGGAAATTGGCTCACAGATAGAACCCACAGTGTGAAAGTAGCTGGCTCCAAGTCAGACTGCTGACCAGTCATGAGTGGAGTCACATAGGGATCGGTCCTGGGTCTTCTCCTGTTTGGCATCCACTTCTTAGAAGTTCAGGCTAACATGGAGGGACTCTGGCTGACCAAGTTTGCAGATGCAAGCTGGGAGCCATTAACTCCCCAAGTGATGTAGACATCCTACAGAAAAGCATCACTGAGACCAATGACTGGTGTCGAAACCATAGCCTTAAGCTTAATGCCATAAAATGTGTCATCATCCCCTTTGGGAAGAACTCAGTTCCCACTAACTACCACATCGATGGGAGCCCACTGAACACTGAATGCGTTATAAGAGATCTGGTGACACAGTTTGACAGCAACCTCTCCTTCGACCATAACATTGCCACTGTGGTCAGAAAGTCCTACTATGTGACACATTTCATTACCAAGGGTTTTGCATCCAGGAAAAAAGAGGTCCTCATCTCTCTCTTCTCTTCCCTCATTAGGCCAATCATCGAGTATAATGTCCCATTTTGCATGTACCTCACTAGACACATGCAACAGCTGGAAAGGCCACAAAAGTACCTCATGAAGAGGATCCTAGGCCTTAAACACATGTCCTACATGGACGACACAAAAAACTCCAGCTATTCTCTGTCTCATATTGTCTACTAAGAGATGATCTCTGCTTGACTTACAAAGCCATGTCTGATCCAGCTCTGTTAGAAATTATACATCTAAAGAAATCCCAATCCCTCCGCACCACATGCTCCAGAGACCTCAACCTCATTACCACAATCAACAGAACATGGTGGAGGGACAGGTTCATAACCCAGAGACTGCCCATGCTCTGGAATAGACTCCCCATATATGTCAAGCAGAGCACCTCATTGGCCCTCTTCAAGAGAAATCTTGATGAGTGGATGGGAAATAGAAAGTTCACCCCAGGGATCACTCCAGTGGCTCTACTTGATAGAGGCAGTGGGAACTAATGACGGGCGGCACACTGCCAGGGCACTTCTATGGTCTAGGCTTGTAAAGGCCCCAGGGCCATTAGCCTAGTACACACCTATGAACCTATGACCTTCTGTTTTACAACACAAGATTGCACTTAACAGGTGTACATACCTCTAGAGACTGGAAGACATAATCCCCTCTACCTCATAAGGGTCTTTCATTCCTCTGCTTTTAATAATACTGTTTGCTTTTTTCCACTTTTGACTTCCTCTGCAGGTCCAAAATAGCCTGTAGCTGTCCAAAGCTCTAAAATTATGACCCCCACCTGCTATGTGCCTGGGGCAGTTCTGAATGGAATAAATGGTGGCTCCCTTGTTGCAGGCCACCCAAGATGTGGTCCCCTGCCTGACCAGCTCCACACTGTGCACAGTTGTAAAGGCAGCAGTTAGGAGGGTGCGGGAAATGTGGTGTGGTCCATGCCGGTGCCTCCTACAGTGACTTGCTGAACCTACAGACTCCAGACACTGAAGTTCATTTTACAGTGTATCTAAAAAGTCAAATTTAAATTTTAATACACAAAAAGGAGATAACACATATACAGCTTTTATTCACCCAATTATTAATGTGAGATATGTAAGAAGGTGAGAATATGTGAGGATTTTATGATAGTTACTTGATTTGGCTGAGGATGGAGTGGAGTTATTAATGGTGATGGCATAACAGCAGGATTGCTTTGTTGATCGATATGATTTCATTGGGATTTTAAAATGTAGATTGGAGATGTTTAGACTAAGAAGGGGATTTAGCAATTGGAGAGTTACAAGACAGCTCTGTTTTGTTGACAGATATGTTTTCAAGGTGTTTTTGAATAGTGATGAGATGTTTATGATTGCTTGTTGGGAAATAGTTCTAAAGTTCTGCAATGTACATACACAGAGTATAGGCAGTCACCATTATGACTGATCACTGAGTGTTGGTTCAGTGACTTCAGTTCGCTGTGAGGCGATTACCAGTTTAATAGCCAGCTAGTAGTTGACATCTGCCTGCGATGTGGTGGATTTTGTTAATTTCTAGCCAGTTAACAGACTGAAGTCAAGGCAGTGATTTTATTCAGCTTATTTTATAGGCTTTTATTCTGCTGCATTTATTACTGCTTGTTAACAGCCTGATTAAATTTGTCTGTTATTCTAAGCCTCCTAGTTTTGGTTTTAGAACCTGGGATTCAGGCCAATTATTTTACATTTAAGAAGGTTTTTGTGGTCTACACTCTTGTGGACAAGCCCTTATCAAAACCCTCTCTACATAAGTCCGTCCAAATTTTCAGAACACTATGTCTGGACAATTCCCATCAGTTTCACCTGCTAGTCTGGTCGGCATGGACATACTGACTCATGTTGGACATACTGACTCATGTTTACTGACAACCCTCTTCATCCTCACAAATAATTCTTCTACTTGAGAGAAATGCATCTACATCAGTAACCTGGAATCCATGCTCTCTCACGCCACAGTCAGCACTGCAGACAAAGAGAATATTGCCAGCACAAACACCACACCACCTACATTACATAGCCAAGCACAACACACACACACCTATGCAGAGGTCCTCAATAAAAACTTACCTAAAACAGCAGGGACCTCCAAAACACACTCACAAACATTCCACACACAACACCAAACACATCACACACAGTAGACAACACACCAGTGTTTCACAAATACAGCCCATAAGGCTTAACAATAAACCAAACATGCTACTCCTTGTCGACTCAGTTGTGAGACACATCAATGTCCCCTTCATCAGGCTCAACAAGGAGAAGGTCACTGTCAGTTGTCTGTCTGGTGCCAGAATCCGCCACATCATGCACACACTTGAGTCTCTGCACAACAAGTACAAGTATGACCCTGTCATTGTACATGTTGGTGTGAATCACTTAAGATGTACTTCCTGGACTATATGATGAGAGACATGATTGAGCTCTCAAAGAGTGTGCCCCAGGCAGTTATGACACTAGCCCTAAGTAGCATCCTACCTTCACCAAGAATGATACCACAATACCAACCAAAATGAATTGACTTCAACAATTGGCTTAGTTTCTGGTGTCATTCCAAGGGGATCCAGTATGTGTCAGCCTGGGATGACATGGATGACAGGCCTTGATGCTTTGCCCAAGATGGCCTCCACCTGTCACCCCTGGGATTCTGGATTCTGACCAAGGCTCTTGCCTCCCCATTTGTGACTTTTTTAGACAATGTCCCAAAGACAAATTTTCCAACAAAAAAGATCTGTCAAAAAGCAAATTGAAGGTCATGCTGCTTAATGCTACAAGCCTTAACTTGAAAATGCACTCACTGGAGGCTTTCCTCTCACTGGAAGATGCCAACATCTGTGCAGTCACAAAAACTCGGTTCAAGGCTGTGAAGAGCACCCCTGCCTTACCAAGCTATACCTTATTCCACACATTCTGACCCCAGAATGAGGTCAGGAAGACTAAAGGTGGTGGAATCGCTATTTTCATTAAGGACAGGCTCATCTACAGACTGGTTAGCCAGCATGATGCATTAGAACTACTCCAGGTGCAACTGACAGTTGGCACGGCACCCATCGAAGTTATAGCCAGCTATAGACCCCCCTCCATGACTCAGGACACCCACTCCTCCTACCTGGACCTACTGGACTCGATCAAGGTACCCCCTAGCACCCCTAATCCTTGGTGACTTCAACTACCCCACCATAGACTGGGTGAACTATTTCTGCCCTAATGCACTCACCCAAAGATTCCTTGACTTCATCAGTTCTAATGCACTAGACCAGCTCACCTCACCCCCCACAAGGGGAGATAACATTCTGTACTTGGTTCTCACCAACATGGGTGACTAATGCACCACCCCCATAGTAAGTTCTTCCCTGGTGAGATCAGATCATCAGTCTGTCTCATTCACAGTTTCTATCCCACCCAACCACCCAGCCATAACCAGGCTAAAAACATCTTAAAAGCTGACTACAACCTCCTAAGGGAGGGTATCAGTAGCTTCAAACCAACGCCCCTCTCAGAGGATGCCGACAACTATGCTGAACAGTACGCCAATGCAGTATACAAGCACCTGTACAACGGCATGGACTCAGCCATACCCAACAGAACTAAAACCTGGTCCTCAAGGAAACACAAACCTATCTGGTGGACATCCTCTATCAACACTTTACAACAAATGGAAGAAACTGTTGTCCAAGGGTATAAAGGCACAAATTCCCAATTGGAAAAACTCCCTCCTTAGCCTCAACAAGCAAATTAGATCACTAGTGAAAACCTCCAAATCCAATTATGAATCGAAACTAGCCTCCAAAAAAAAAGGGAACCCACAAAGCCTTCTTCAGTTACATCAGGAACCTCCATGACAAAGCCCAGGTCTGTTCCAAATTAGTACTTAACGGTACCAATTACACTGATCCTGTTGACTGAGATAGGTTCAGTGCAAACTTTACCCCCCTGCCCCCCAAAAGGCCCATCCTGATACTTGTCCCACACCTCACATCTCTGTAGATCAAGTGTTAAAGGCTCTATCCAAGGCAAAGAACACAGCTTCCATGGGACCTGATAATATCCCAGGCTGTATTCTGCACTGTCTCCAGCATGAACTAGCTTTGTCATTGAGCACCCTATTCTACCACAGCCTAAGTATAGGCTTCATTTCAGCAGAGTGGAAAACTGCCATTGTCATCCCATTGCACAAAGGTGGTACCACTACTGACCCTGGAAACTATCACCCCATCAGCTTGACAAGTGTGATCTGTAAAGCCATGGAGTGTATTATTATGGATCTCATAAACAAGGACATAGGCAATCTCCAAGCACTTGACCCCACCCAGTTTAGATTCATCAAGGGCAGATCTTGTATGTTGAACCTGGTTGACTTTTTTTGAGACTGTCACCAAGGCCCTGCATGAGGGGAAAGTCAGTACATACAGCTTACCTTGGCTTGACCAAAGCCTTTGACACAGTCCCCCACTGGGGCATCATCGAAAAGCTAGCATAACTTGGCATAAATCCCTATCTCATCAGGTGGGTGGCCAGCTGGCTCACCAATAGGAACCACAAGGTCAAAATAGGTGCCTCCACCTCTGACAGCAGACCTTTCAACTAGCTGTGTTCCCCAGGGATCTGTCCTGGGACCCCCTTTGTTTGGCATCTACTTCTCAGAGGTCCAGGCAAAGACAAAAGGCCTGTGGCTGATCAAGTTTGTGGACGACTGTAAGTTGGGTGCTGTCATTGACTCCCAAATGATGTTAATATACTGCAAGAGAGTCTCACAACAAATGATTGGTGCCAAAGTCATGGTCTTAACTTAAATGCAAAACAATGTATTATCATACCGTTCAGCAAAAACATGGCTCCTACTGATTACCACATCAGTGACAACCCTCTAAGCACACAACCTGTGGTGAGAGACAGGGGTACACAGGTTGACAACAATCTCACATTTGACCATCACATAGCTGCAGTGGTCAGAAAAGCCTTTTACTTGGCTCATCTCATAAGTAAAGGGATTGCATCCAGAAAAAATTAGGTTAGTACCTCTCTGTACTCCTCCCTTATTAGGCCAATAATTGAGTACAACACCCCATTTGGTATGTACCTTTCCAAACACCTGCACCAGCTGAAAGGCCATAGAAATACTTCATAAACAGAATCAATGGCCCCCAACACCTGTCATATGTAGACAGGCTCGAATCACTATTACTCTACTTGGTATCATATGGATTGCTCAAAGGTGATATGTCTCGCCTACAAGGTAATCACGGATCCTGCCCTACTAGAGATGATATGCTGAGTTCATGTGGCTACTTTCCAGCTTCATGTCCTTTTATACAAATTTTAGTTTCATTTGCTGAGAGCACTTTAAATTAGTCAGAATTAATGAGGCATACTGGGGACTAGGAAAGAGATTGGTTTGAGCTATGGTCTTTATTATATCCGTAGTTTTGGGGTATTGTACTAGCTCAATTCTAGTATTAATAATAGTTTCAAGTCACAGTAGTTTGCTTGCTGGGTTCGAGATGAAAATACTATTAGTTTAGTTTTTTTTTTTGGATTTAGTTTAATTTGCTGAAGCCATTTTTGTAAAGGAGTACTGATGGTCATTTTATAGCTGTTTGACTGAAGAAGCTTTGTTGAATAGTTTGCACATTGGATTATTTTTGCTGAGACAGAGGCAGCATGCATTTTAGTTATAAAGATATTACAGTGTATCATTTATAATATCAAACCTTGTCTACGCCTAATATGAGACATATTTATTTATTTATTTAGTTAGTTTTGTTTTTCCATGGTAGAGCACTGATCTCTGTGGACCCTTTTCACGCTCAGCCAAGGAGTGGTGTCTGGTTAAGTGACTTGTTGAGTGTCACACAGTTAGGTAATGTAACAATGTAACAGCTCTCAGCCCAGGCACTGTCTGGTTAAGTGACTTGCTCAGAGTTACACAGTTAGGTAATGTAACAATGTAACAGCTCCCAGGCCAGGCACTGTCTGGTTAAGTGACTTGCTCAGAGTTACACAGTTAGGTAATGTAACAATGTAACAGCTCCCAGGCCAGGCACTGTCTGGTTAAGTGACTTGCTCAGAGTTACACAGTTAGGTAATGTAACAATGTAACAGCTCCCAGGCCAGGCACTGTCTGGTTAAGTGACTTGCTCAGAGTTACACAGTTAGGTAATGTAACAATGTAACAGCTCCCAGGCCAGGCACTGTCTGGTTAAGTGACTTGCTCAGAGTTACACAGTTAGGTAATGTAACAGAGTAACAGCTCCCAGCCCAGGCACCGTCTGGTTAAGTGACTAGCTTAGAGTTACACAGTTAGGTAATGTAACAATGTAACAGCTCCCAACCCAGGCACTGTCTGGTTAAGTGACTTGCTCAGAGTTACACAGTTAGGTAATGTAACAGCTCTCAGCCCAGGCACTGTCTGGTTAAGTGACTTGCTCAGAGTTACACAGTTAGGTAATGTAACAATGTAACAGCTCCCAGGCCAGGCACTGTCTGGTTAAGTGACTTGCTCAGAGTTACACAGTTAGGTAATGTAACAGAGTAACAGCTCCCAGCCCAGGCACTGTCTGGTTAAGTGACTTGCTCAGAGTTACACAGTTAGGTAATGTAACAATGTAACAGCTCCCAGGCCAGGCACTGTCTGGTTAAGTGACTTGCTCAGAGTTACACAGTTAGGTAATGTAACAGAGTAACAGCTCCCAGCCCAGGCACTGTCTGGTTAAGTGACCTGCTCAGAGTTACACAGTTAGGTAATGTAACAATGTAACAGCTCTCAGCCCAGGCACTGTCTGGTTAAGTGACTTGTTGAGTGTCACACAGTTAGGCAATGGAGGCTAACGTACACTTACAGGTCTTGGAATTACAAGAAGGAGACAAAAATTGTATCTTTGAATACTGAGAATGACTATTTGAAAATGGGGCCTTATACCAAGTCAGTGATCAGTGTGTCTCAGAGTATTCCCTTTACTGCAATGTATAAGTACCTTGGCAGTTGTGGGTCTCAGAATTACAATAGACAACCAAAAATAACAGTTTTATATTCCAAAACTCATAACTGTGAATCCTGGAACAGTGTGGGACTGATTTCATGAAAATGAGAACGTTTACTTGTACTAAGTCTGAAATTTCTCTGTCTTGGAGTATTCCAATTTCTCTTTGCTATGTTGGCCCTGGAATATATATATATATATATATATATATATATATATATATATATATATATATATATATATATATATATATATATATATATATATATATATATATATATATATATATATATATATATATATATACACATATAATCAGTAGTGGGGTATATATTGTGTCTTTATGGACTTCTGTCCACCTGTGTCCCAAGGTCTCTTATCACACTTTTGGTGTTAAGCAGACTACCGCCTATGTTCATGGGTGCAGAGTTTTTACCAAAGGGGACGACAATGCACTTTTTAGCATTGAGCTTGAGACCATGGTTTGACACCAGGCATCTGTCTCAGTGAGGCCCTTTTGTAGGATGTCCACATCATTAGAAGTTTTGATTATGGCTCCTAGTTTGCAGTCATCTGTGAATTTAGTTAGCCAAAGACCTTCTGTGTTAGCCTGTACTTCAGAGAAGTAGATACCAAACAGGAGAGGACCCAGGACTGAACCCTGTGGTACTCCACTTGTCACTGGTCTGAAGTCTGATTTGGAGTCTGCTACTTTCACAGTGTGGGTTCTGTCAGTAAGCCAGTTGGCAACCCATCTTGTGACATAGGGATTTATACCTAGTTTAGTGAGTTTATCTATAATTCCAGAGTTGGGGATGGTGTCAAACGCCTTGGCAAGATCTAGATAGGCTGTGTGAACCACCTTACCCTCATCTATGTCTTTGATGACTACTTCAAAGAAGTCTATCAGGTTTAGGAGACATGATCTGCCTTTTACAAACCCGAACTGTGTGGGGTTTAGAGTTTGGAGATCTCCAATGTCTTTGTTTATGAGTTCCATGATGATACGTTCCATGGCCTTGCAGACCAGGCTCGTCAGGCTAATGGGGCGGTAGTTCCAGGGGTCTGTTGTGGCCCTCCCCCTTTGTGGAGTGGGATAACCCTTGTGGTGCGCCATTCAATAGGCACAAAGCCTGAGGAGAGGCTATCATTGAACATGGTACTTAGGTGGGGTGCCAGTTCATTCTGTAGTTCATGTAGAAGACAGCCTGGGATGTTGTCAGGTCCCATGGATGCTGCATTCTTGGCTTTGAAGAGTGAGGTTTTTACCTGTGCAGCCATGATTACAGGAACTTTGCATTCTTCCAGTATAAAGATGGGCCCATTAGGGGGTGAGAGGGGGGTAAAGTTAGCACTGAACCTGTCTGCCAGGATGTTGGCAATATCAGTTGGTTCTGTATATTTAGTGTCATTGTGCTGTAACTCAGAGCAGATCTGAGTGTTGCCATTGAGATTCTTGACATAGCTATAGAATGCTTTGTGGCTGTCTTTAGAATCAGTGGTGATTTTGTTTTTATAACTAGCTTTGGAGGATTTTATGAGGGATCTCAGCTTCTTACTGAGGGTGACCAGGGAGTTTCTTTCTTCTGTTGTAGAGTTTGTTTATGGCAGAAGACTACCAGACTGGCTTCCTATTTTTGGAGGATAGCATCTTGGTTCTGTTAGGGATAGCACGATCCATGCACTCGTGTAAGTGCTTATAAAGTGCATTTGTGTAGGATTCAGCAGTCGTACCTCTATTGTCCATCTGCATGGGTGTCGTGAAGTTTCCCACTTCTGTCTTAAGAAGCGTGAAGTTGGCTTTGGAGAAATTTTTTACAGTTGTTTTCCTAATGTCTAGGATGATTAGCTTGTGGTCGGATCTGAACAATGAGGAGCTGACCTCTGGTGTGGAACATCGGTCACCCATGTTGGTAATGATCAGGTCTAGGATATTGCTGCCCCTGGTGGGGGTGTGGATAAGTTAATCCAAGGTGTTGGAATTGATTTCCAGAAAACGTTGTGCAAAAGAGTTGGCCCATGAGTAGTTTTCCCAGTTAATGGTAGGGTAGTTGAAATCACCCATTATTAGAGTGTTGGGTTGTACCCTAATATTTTCCAGTGTATCAAGAAAAGAGGAGTGGGAATCCTGGGGCATGGTGGGGGGGTCTGTAGAAAGCTATAATCTGGATTGCGGTTTTGCCCAGAGTTAGTTGAACTTGGATAATCTCAGATGCATTATGCTGAGCAAGTAGCTTGGAGGTGTGGATATCCTTAATGAATATGGACACACCTCAATCTTTAGTGTTTCGGTCCGGGTTTGGTGGCCGAATGGTGTGTTATGAATTATAGCCTGGTAATGCAGGGGTGCTCTGTGGAGCTTTGAACCAGGTCTCTGTCACTGCACAGATGTCAGTGTTCTCCATTTTAAGGAGTGCCTCGATTGAGTGCATTTTGAGGTTTAGACTTCTAGCATTGAGTAGCATTACCCTCATATTTTGCTTGCTTGTACCTGTTATGGTGGTGAATTTGTCATTTGAACCTTGCCTAAAAAAGGCACTACAGGGGTGGCAAGAGCCTTTACCAGTATCCGGAATCCCAAGGGCGACAGGTGCAGGCCATCTCTGGCAAAGCAGTGTGGTCTGTCGATCATGTCATCCCAGGCAGACAGATACTGGATTCCCTTATAATGACACCAGAAGCTTAGCCAATTGTTAAAGTCAATCATTTTGTCCTTGGTAGTGTGGTATCATTCTGGGTGATGGCAGGATGCTACTCAGGGCTAAGGTCACACCTGCCTGGGCTACAAGATCGGAGAGCTCCTCCATGCCTTTTTTTATGTAGTCCAGGGAGGTACATCTCAGGTCATTCACACCAAGATGGACAGTGACAGAGTCATATTTGTACTTGTTGTAGAGTGACCTGAGTGCATGCATTACATGGCAGATCCTGGCACCTGACAGGCAGCTGACAGTAACTTTTTCCTTGTTTAGCCTGGTGAGTGGAACATCAGTGTGCCTAACTATATAGTCACCTATGACTAGAGTGTTGGGTACATTATGCCTTATGGGCTGTAGTTGAGTGGCACACTGAGTATGTGGGTTATGTGTCATTTGGGTTGTATTGGGGGGGGGGTGGAGGTTGCTTGCATTTCTGCTTTTCAGGTCTCTTGTTTGGGCAGATTTTTACTGAGAGCTTCTGTGAATGTAGGTGTGTGTTTTGTGCTTCTGTGTGTTTTGGTGGTGTAGGTTTTGAGGGACTATGTGATGATTGTGGTGCGGTGCAAGTGTTTGTCTTCTCCTCTTGACTGTCTAGTCCAGTCTTCGGTGAAGAGAGCTTTGCTTGCAATTTGGCTATATAAGTGCATCTCTCACAGGTCGTAGTGTTGGGTGGTAGAAGGAGAGGGTTGTCTGTGTACATGAGGAAATTGCTGCATTGTGCCAAGATGCCCAGATTCATCAGGTAGACAGGAGAAAACACTGGGAGCTGACCTTTAAACATGCCTGAATAGGTGCTTATTTATTAAGTACTAAAAACTGTTTTCCTCTAGACAAGTGAGGAAAGTTGAGTGCTGTATTAATACATATATATATATATATATATATATATATATATATATATATATATATATATATATATATATATATATATATATATATATATATATATATATAGTGCTGCCAGTTGGTCAAAAGTGAACATCAGCTGATTGCATGTGCTAGCTTTCTGTTAGTGTAAGATTGCAGTACAGTGGGGATCTGGGAATTTGCCCTTTCCCCACTGCATTGCAATCTTGGACTTGGTATATATTATTAGTATGGGGTGTAAGGAGCACAGCCCAACCCTACTCCTGCAAATTAAAAAAGCCAAAGGATGTGACTGTAAAATGACTTTATACATGGTACTGAAATCACTAGCCAGTTAATTGATCCGGACTTTAGACTATGGACCTTTCCCAGCCAAAGTGCATGTATCGTATTGGCATGGATAGCCATGTTTCTTTAGAGGGGGGTGAATTTTGTGTGATTTTTTTGTAATGAGGGTAGGCCAAGGACTCAACACATAAGGGTTGACTCATCCACATATTGAGTAACTGAGGCACTTCTGGAAGCCTTATTAGACAGATAGTTATGACACCATGCTAATATGGCTTGAGAGAGGTCCAACATGGTGAGTTCTGTTAGAGGTTGTTAATGTGAGACAGTGCTGAAAGCTTTGGATAAGTCAGGAAAGATAGATGATACAAGTTGGCCCTTATTCCTTCCTATGTTGATTTTGTTAGTAAAGCTCAAAAGGCTGTAGTGGTACTATATTTGGGTCTGAAGCCGTGTGATGTATTTGTGATGAAACTCTTCGACGTTAAGTACTTCATAATCTGGGTGTGTTTACATCTTTCAAAGATTCTGGCCAACTGAGAAGAGTAGGGAAATTGGTCGATAATTAGAAAATTTAGCATCAGTAACATCTTTATGATGTGGAATAATGTTGAATATTTTCCAGATGTTAAGAATTGTACTTTCATTTAAAGAGCAGTTGATGAGTAGGGAAATGCTGAATGCCATTGCATTTCTGCCATAGCAAGGTACTCTGAATGTAAGTTATCAGCAGCTAGGGTTGTGAGTTTTAGTGTTTGTAGGTGCTTTTTGATAGTGGATGTGTGGGGGGTGTTCTAGGTATCAGGAGTAGAAGGAAGAATGAAATTGAAGGTTTTTTTAAGTACACTGAGGACAGTTTGAATGAAATGAGAACTCAATTAATCAGGTCTCAGCTGTTATTATTTTCGGGGGGTTAATAGATTTCTAGAAAAGTTTGGTATTATTATGTTGTCTAAGTTGTATGTTGAAGTAATAGTTTTTTATAATTTTCTATTTAGTGCTTTGTTTTGTTTTGTTTTTTTTTATCCAGGTTTTCCCAGCTCTTTGTAACTTCAGTTGCTTGGTATGTCTAGTAAGCCATGGAGCAGGATTAGAATTTATTATTTTTGATCTTAATGGGGCCTGCTGATGTAATATATAAAGAATAGTAGAGGTGAATCATGATTAAGTGGGTAGGTTTGTAGAGATGCCCAGTTTCATATTTTCAATGTTTCAATAAACATATCTTTACTGAAGTAACATAGGTTGCATACTTAACCCATCAAAAGCTTGGAATGCTATACCATCACAACGCTACCTTACTCCCTCTACGAAACAACTCCTATCTATCACTTACCTCATTCCCTCTTTCCTATATGGAGCCTCTCTCCTTACTAATCTTCAATCAACCCTCAAATCAAAACTATCTTCCTGCTATAATAAAATTTCCAAGTTTGGCACTGGCTCCAAATTTTCTACCCATCACTGCAACTCCCTCCTTTCCCTAAACTGGTTGGAACTCCCAAGCTATCTGACTTACATTCAACTGATAACAACACATAAGCTCATTTTCAAACCTTCTAACTGTCCTTCCCTCTCCACCTCCCTCAATATGCATAAGACTCATAGAATATTCATTTCTAATAATCAAAATCTTCTCAAACTATATAAACCCACACATAGTCCTGGGCAACTCTTACTATCTTTCTCATTTGCCAGAAAATATAAATCACTTCCCCACACATTAGAACTACCCACAATCTATCCAACTTTCGGACCTCAGTCCACTCTTATCTCTCCTCTCTTTGGGAATGCTCCTGCTCTCAACCCACCTGATGGATCATATATATCTGTTGTTCATATATATATATATATATATATATATGTATGTATATATTTCCAGTTTAATTAATCATTTAAATCTCTTCATGCATTGTATATTACTTGACTTGCATTGTTACTTTTTGTTACTTTTTATTGTTGTAAAAATTGAAAATTCTGTACTGTGGAACTTTATTGTAGATTGATTATACTGTATTTTGGAGCTTTTCTCCCCGGACCCCCATTGAAAATGGGCTCATCTTGGCCCAATGGACTTTTCCCAGTTAACAAACTGCAAATAAATAAATAAAATAAATAAGTAATTCTTTTGTCATGAGCATTGTACTGCTTAATGGCCACAACTGGCAAGTGATCACTTAAGGTTTCTGGTAAGTAGGCAGAGGAGAAAATCTTATTAGGATAGATAGTAATTGTTCTGTCAAGTACTGTCCATGTACCACTCCTTTTGGGCAATTTGTGATGTGGGAGAATCTGTAGAAGTTAATTGGCTTTGAATCTAGACTGGAGTTGAAAGATTTCCAGTCAATATTAAGGTCTCCTAATATAATAGTTTCATAAGGGATGTTTTGATTAAACTAGCTAAGTAGATCTTCTCTTGCTGTTACATTACTGCCTGGTTGGATACAGAGCTGCAATGCATATTGCTTTTTGGTTATATATTTTAAGTAGTGATATTACAAGTCCTGCATTATGTAAATGGGGAGTGTTATTGGGATAAGGTATCATATCTAGTTAGTTACTATATTTATTTTCTATTTATTTATGTTCCTATATATATATTCCTATATTTAATAGCATCTCCACCTGCTGTCTTTTTGCCTATCAAGTCTAATGATTGCTGGTTAAGATAGGTAGGGAGAATTGGTTGGGGATAGGAAGTGGGAGTATAAATGTATTTTAAGTAAGGGTGGTGGGAAATGGGGATAGGGTGGGGGACATAAGTAAGCCTGAGTGAAGCAAGAGTAAATAGAGTAACTTGAGTCAACTGGACAAGGCCACCCATGAGAAGAAAACACAACTCTTGCTTGTGAAGGCTTCAAATACTGGTGAGAGTAGACTTCTCACTAAAAATAATAAATAGTTTACTCTTAAGGGAAAATGATACAGTATATGCAGAGGAAAACAATGTGTATATTTGGCTTTCTGTCTGGCACTTTATTCAATCAGCTAGGATAATAGAGAAAGAAGTATTATGTCAAGAAATGTATACCATCTGAGTTTATATTAAAAAAAACACTATTGAAATAGTTTGGGGGCAGAGTCTGTAGTAGCAATTAAAAGTGGTTACAATGGGTGACCTTCCAGATACTGAGTGTATTTGTAATATATTATAAAATACATTTGCTATAATGGAAATTTAAAATACCTGCAAAGTATTGCTAATCCTGTAAGTAAATGGCAGTCCCTTGGATTTAGTAAAGCTGTTATTCTCTGCAGGCCCTTCTGCAGGGCTGAAATGAAATTATGCTGATTTTAAATGCTAGGACAGACTTTGATTATTAAAAGATCTCCTTTCAGTGGCTGGAAGGGGCACACTAGGGACATGCAAGGAAAGAAAGGGGATTTTATTTTGATTTTTGATTTCATGAAATTTTCATCCGGTAACATACACATGCACAAAACTTTGAATGCCTGTCATCATAGCACTAAAACACTTCTAATCACAAATGTTTGAATACACTGCATCAAATCACAAAACTTCAAAAAAACAAAATATTTTTCTTTTTATTGCAAGGGGGATAGTCTCCCTGTGCCCCCCCCCATTCCCATATATATATATATATATATATATATATATATATATATATATATATATATATATATATATATCAGCCCCAAGACGGTAAGGGTATATTCCTTGATCCCCACTGAAATGCAATTTCAAATGTAAAAAAGCAATTATGTGCAATCAGCTATTTTTTTTTTTCATTCAAAAGGTTGCCACTTTGAAAGGTTGAAGGTGATACACAGATAGAAAGACAAATGTACTATTTTCAAGTTTGGCCTCAGAGGAGCAAATATTTTAGTTTGTTTGTGTCTTTTCGGCTTTTCCCGGTTAGGGGTCACCACAGCGGAACTCCGGTCTGCTAATGATTGGTATTTGATTTTTACGTGCCGAGTTACCAGCCCTGATGCACAACCTTCAACGAAGGTATGCCCATTCACGCATGTCTCCATGCAGAAGGCGCTCTAGCTGATAATTGAACCGGACAGTGTCTTACTACGAGGCGACAATGCTAGCGCAGCACCACCACCACCACCACGGTGCAAATATTTTAGTACACTTGCATAATTCAAACTGTCATACAGTATAAATAAAGCTGTGATCACATTTCTATATAAAGCCAAAACAGATACATGAAAATACAAATAACTTGAACTGGAACAAGCCAATGTAAATAAAATTGTTTTGCGGTGTTATCTATAAGTATATTTATATATTGCTATTTATTAAGCAGCTAAGTAGACTGCACTCCAGTTGTAATGTTTTAACCATGATTTAAGCAAAATACAAGATTAAACAATTCAAAGTGCTGTGTGCTACAGGCAAACTGAAGATGTGCAGTGTAGGTACTCAGTTCTTCCTTTCTCCATTCTGAAGATCACTGAAAGAAATGAGACAATTTTATGCCGATGTATTCCATCTCGTGATGTTACATTGGAATATAACATTAACATTCTGATCTTTTATTTACCGTCTTCTGTCCGCCTTTGTTTCTGTTACCATCTTGATTGTTTTCCTGTCACTTTGCCTTGCAAAATCATCCCTGACAATTTTCCTTCTCTCATGATGAGACTAAAATATCTAGTTTCTGTTACATCATCAAATTTGCAAGCTGGTGTCTTGTCAGAAGTTCTCTTGTAATTGATTCATTCAAAGGTATCCTGTCAAACTAACTCTCAAAATGTCGGGACGCCTGTACCGCTCAGACTTTTTGATGTCCTTTTTGTTGAGTGTCCACCTCTTAAATCCGTACATTACAACTGACAAAACTAATGTTTTCAGCAGTTTCAACTTGGCATTTTTCTTTAAACTGCAAACTTTCCACAGAGGGGGTGTGACCTGATGTGTAATCTAGCCTGACCCAAATTCTTTGCTGTGGTTGACACCTGAGTAGTTGATTCTAATATTTTTATATCACATACTATATCTACTTAGCTATGCTGAGTGTCTGACATCAGTCTTTTCTTTAGAGATTTACATTAGCTATATAAAACCAACATAGACTGACAGATGTATGTACCTGCCTTCATAATACTAGCATGAAATTTAGCAAGCAAGTTAAAGAGATATTGGCATGTAGTACAAAACACAATGTACCTTAGTGCACATCCAACTTCTGAAAATAGAGGAGAGTTGAAATGCATTCTGGGACTTATAACCTCTACAGCCATCTTAAGCAAATATATCAGCTCTGAGGTTGCCACATTATAGATCATCTAATACTTCATTGGTGGAGAACCAGACTAGGATTCTGGATTTTCAGTTTGGCTCATGTGCTTCAGTGATTCTTAGTTGATAAATAAGAGGCACAAAGTTCTGTTTTAGCTCAGAAAGTTAGCATGAAAGTAAAATTTCAATCAAATTAGAACAGTCAGCCATATACATTATAAAAGCAGGTTGTGGAACATGGTCTTGTGTGGGGTAAGTTAGCACCATAAACTCATGCATGGTACCATCTTATAGATTCATTTTCAGTTCGGCATTCTTGAGTTAATAGCAGAATGATCAGAAGGGTATTCATCTAATATAAGGACACAGTAATTAACCTCAGGAATCTAATAAAAAAGACCACCAGCCTTCACCCCCACCATTATGGTGTATTCCCAGCTTCTGACAGGCAGCTGCAGTAGGCCTGTATACATTTACAATGTATTCCAGATATTGCATTGTGTAAAGTACTTAACTCTCAACATTTGAAATCAGTTCTCCTTGATTCTGTTACAATTTACTAAAATCCCTAAATGTGAACTTGTCATTGGTAAATTATTTACTATCCCTTCCTCTAAACCCCGTATTCCACAAAACTAAAATCTATTTGAAAAAAACATGCAGAAAGAAAAACACCCTGACAACATGTGAAATCACTCTGATATTGCAGTGTAACTCACCTCAGGACTGAATACAAATGCACTCATTGGAATAAGAACTCCAGGAAATAGAAATAAGCAGTTAACTCTCAACAATGTATACCTTAACTCCCACTATAAAATGTAATTCCCTATCGGGTTAACTCTTAATTCTTGTCTTCCTACTAGTAAAATCATCTTTTACCACTATCTGCTTGTTTTCTATTATACTCACAGAAACCTGTTTATCATAAATGGAAGCTGATATAAAAACATGTGCATTGTAAATGTAAGTGATTGTTGAGCTGTACTGCAAAATAAGGTGTGCATAAATGTTTATTATTAATCTTAAATAATGTAGAGCATTAGCTACAATGTACGTTTATCTCTTCTGTATAAGAATTTGGAGCTTTTCTCCCTGGGCCTCCACTGTAAATGGACTCACATCCAGTCGGACTATCCCGGTTAACAAATGTAAAATAAAAATAAAATAAAAATAAACTGACCTACTCTTGGGAAACAATCCTTCTGTGATGAGTGTGACAATGTGAGGTAGTGCCAGCGGTGCCACAGAGAGCAGGGGAGTGCATGTGTAACATATGCTAGCATAACTAGCTGGAATTTTGTAAAGAATTATATGTCATTTGATTATAAAACTGATTCGTACAGGTACTTATGTTAAAAATGCATTTGTAAAGCTGCTTGTGTTAAAAATTGCATCAACAGCACGTCCTGCTGTACAGAAAAGAAATATACATGTATGTCAGGCTGTATGGTGGTAACTGCTGAAATGTATGTATGTTAACAGAGGATGCTGGATGGGAAGGTTAATCTCAGCCCAACT
The DNA here is from genome assembly GCF_019279795.1 of Protopterus annectens. Lineage (NCBI taxonomy): Eukaryota > Metazoa > Chordata > Ceratodontiformes > Protopteridae > Protopterus > Protopterus annectens. The sequence continues at coordinate 1,730,528,058 of NC_056729.1, read as the reverse complement.
TAACATTAAGAAAAATACTCTGAAATGAAATGACTTGGTTTGGGCCATAAATATTTTATCTCACAGGCCTGAATACAGCCAGAGCCACAATGTCTGGTCTGCAATCCTGCTCTCATTGTCCTTAGTGGTGAACTATTTGTTACCATGGGGTGTCACAGGATGGCTGGTTAGTCTCCACAAGAAGGATGAAAGTATTGGAATTGTTTTACAGTCTCCAGATGCCTTAGCAAAGCTCTAGTTGTGTATTGTGACACATCTGTGCTAGATTCTGGTTCAGCATATAGTCAGGAGGATAGTGTAGAACTACAGAATCAGGTGACCAGATGTGATGTCATTCTATAGCCAGCTCTGAAATTATTTTAGATATTAGTGAGAGATGTAATAGAGACACTTGGCACTCTGTTACTGGAACTAACAACAAAGACACTCATCCACTTCATCTTGCCTTGCTTTAGTAACTAACCAGGGAACAGTAATTCTTCAGTCAGTTAGGAAAATATTGAGACTAGTTAAATATTGTTTTTCTGTATCTCTCTGAGTCTTTCCATCTGTGTTCTTTTTATATATCCTGTAAATTGAAACTGTGGTGTTTGTTGTAAAGAGATGTTCAGTATTTTCATGTTTTGTATTTTATTATTTATTATTAAATATTTCTAAACCTTTCACTGTGGTTGATCCTTTAGAAAATAGTTTAACCTTGGAGAGTAACTTCATTTATTTGGTGGCAGTGTGGGCTTTATGCTCATGAAAGCCTTGCTGCTTGGCATGCAAACATTACCATTTGTATAGTATTAATTTTACTAAGAATAATTGGGTACCTTGGTAAGAGTCTTTAAGTAGTTGGCTGGTGGCAGTGATCTACCTTACAGTCTGGGCAGAGGGGGCATATCTGGTAAATCTGTGGCAGCCTTTCTCATGTGTGTGTGTGTGTGTGTGTGTGTGTGTGTGTGTGTGTGTGTGTGTGTGTGTGTGTGTGTGTGTCAGCTACTTATAATAGGGGTGCAGAGCACTGTTTTCTGTAGAGAGAAAGGTGGAGACTTATTTGGGGCCTGGAGAGGAAGTCTAGCCCCAGGTCTGGAGTGTGCTCCCTGTGTGCTCTTAAGGGAAATTGTGCTTGGTGCAGAGATCTTCATCTGAAAATACTGTGTGTATCCAATTTTGTTCCAAATGAATGTCCCTCACTGGTGTCAGTGGGAGACATTCACTTGGAACAAAATTGGGTAAACACAGTATTTTGTTCCAAGTGAATATCCCCACTGGTGTCAGTGGTGAAGATTGAGGGTCCTTGATTACTGACCCAGAGAAGAGACGTCACAATGCGAATATAAATCTATGCCAACAACTGCATTAGCATAAGGCCATGTGAAAGGCGACTGCTAATAAGAGCAAAAAAGTTAGAGTCACATTTAATAGGGATGTGATTTTGAGGGTTGGTATTTCCTTTTCAGTTAAGGAAGAATATGGATCTATCAAAAGTGGTCTTATTTATATTAAGCCAATTGTGGTGATGCTCACTGTATTACTTTTTTCTTTCCTTTTACTTGTCAGATATGGTAGTGTCAAATGTTAGGAGTGGAGAAGTAATCACCACGTAATTTCATCCTACTTTGCTGGGTCAAGATGTAATCCTCTAATTACATATTTGCAACTTAGGGGAAAGAGGGAACTGGAGTTAATTTTTCTTGTTCCCGAGTCAGATACACTGACCTTGAAAACAGAGGTATTAACACCTGATTACTGATGTCAGCGTTTTGTAATGATAAAAACAGCAGTAAAACCCAAAGAAAATATCCTACAGACAGTCAGAAACCAGAAATGGGCCAAATGAAAGTGAGATACAAGGAAAAATGCACAAAATCATTTGTGTACATAAGAGGAAATTATTTTTATTTCATAGTAAAAGTTACAAAATACCCAGAAATGAAGGTGCATAAATCATTTAAGAAAAATAAAGTAAATTATAAAGAAAAATGTAAAAACAGAAAAAAAACTTCCATAGCACATTTATAAAATTGCATTTCTTATTTTTATTCCACTAAAAACAAAGGCAAAATTAATGTTCATCCTATTCTTAGTCAACAAACAGAACTCACAAAGTTCTGTTTTAGGTCAGAAACACAGTGTGCAAGTAAAGTGTGAAGCAAACATAACAGTCTGCATAACTGGTTGTACACAATATAAAAACAGGCTTACAGAAAACAGATCAAAAAAATGTCTTACCAGGACCAAGACCATATAGCCCCATACCTTTGCAGCAATTCAATTTACTAATCAAGAAAGGCTGCAATACAGGTGCTTTCATCAATACCTGGGAATAGCAGTGCCCAGGGATGCTACAGTTGTATTTCAACTAAAAATGCCCAGATGTTCCATATACTGGTTAGCTGTACAAGGTCACTGCAGTTACACAGTATATGCTATTCCCATGGACTGTTTATAGTGTATGTTGTAACAACATTCATACACAGTAGCACCATTTACATTTCCTTTGTTCAGCATTCCAAGAAGTTGTGCAACAATTTGAAATCTGTTTGGTACATTTGGGAAAGTTTGCCTAGCAGTGTTATAATTAAGTAATCATTGCTTAAAGGTGGCATGAGTCACTACAAAGGCCTACTCACCACATTCTGCTATTTTATGATTATATAGCTTGGTTTCTGAAACATCCAATTATATACAACAGTGACTTGTGCAAATGAGGTAAACTGCAGACTTTCAGTTCAAGGTGACCACTCAAGCTATCAGCATGTGTGTGTGTGTGTGTGTGTGTGTGTGTGTGTGTGTGTGTGTGTGTGTGTTTAGTCCTACAAAAGAAATATAGGAAAACAGGAGAACCGTTGTTCAACTGCATTCTGCAACTTACTACTAAGTAAAATATGCTTTTATTTCATTTTATTTTATTTCATTTTATTTTATTTTATTTACTGTAAAAGTACTATTTTCTTTTATAATTTTCTTAACAGTTTTGGCTTAATATGAAATCAGTGTATTAGGTTTACTTACAGTCGTGTTTCCTTCACAGAACTGACAAAGAATATGTGCAGAAATACTGCATCACACACTTTTAAAGCCATGTAAAATTTTTAATTATGTGTATGCTTGCTAGCTTGAGCAAATGACACAGGAATCCAGTTATTCATTTCAAGTTTTTCATTTTAGGATAATCCATTGCTGCAGTGAACTACAAACAAGCTGCATTATTTTGACCTGAGTTTGAGACTCAACGTATTGCAAGGTGTATCAATTTGAATATGTCACTTGACTAAACTAAGACTCTTGGATAACCCTTAAACCAAGTAATTATGTCTAGTGGGACTTGGCCTAAGTAACAACCTGTTCCTCAGAGGACACTTTCTAATGGTACAAGGACAGATTGCAGAAGAGTTGCTCTCTGTAAGTGACTTACTTCAGTGTAAATCCTATCAATTAACAGGCTTTCTACATGGAACGGATTCCAAAACACCTGGTCTTGGCCTGCTCTCAGTGTAAGTGGTCATTTGCACTCAGAGCAAATCTTTTGGAATCAAGGCCATTGTCTGCAGATTATTATATTGTTCTAGAGTCAGGTGATCAACCCTATAACACACACAGTACTCCATTTAGCAGTGTGCCCTTAAACAAGATTTGTTTTGAAATTTGTACAGAAAATATTGTTTATAGGTTCATAGGTAAATACTAGGCTAGCTGCCCTTGTGCGGCATTTTAAGCCTAGCCAATTTCCTTAGAACTTGAAATATTTTTTTGTGTTTAGAATGTACTAGTCTGGCTTTGACCTTTCATCAAACAACCCATGCTGTGCAGTCCTATTTTTTGTACAAAATTGGGTTTCTTCTTCTTCTTCTTTCGGCTTTTCCTGGTTAGGGGTTACCACAGCAGGTCACCTGTCTGCTCATGATTAGCAGTGGAGCTGTATGGTGTCGAGCTGCCAGCCCGGCGCCCAACCTTCCATGGAAGGCACACACATGCACGCACTCATACCTAGGGCCAGTTTAGAGTGTCCAATCCACCTACAGCATGTCTTCCATCTCTTGCATAATAATTCATCAGATGTCATTTTATAGTGATGTGATAAATAGTTTTTTTTTCCTTGTAACAAACTGCCACATAGCTAAATATGCATTCCATTGGGTAGTAGTTAAGGGAATCTGCTTTACTTATGGTTTATAGGTAAATAGTAATCTAACTACCCTTGCAAGCTATTCTAAGCCTAGCCAGTTTCCCAAAGGGTGAGAATTAAACTCTGTACATTGTATATATGACATAAATACCTTAAACATTGTGCCAATCCCCAACCTGGACTGTGCTAGATTAGAATCCTGGCTCACCTCTTTTGTGGCCCTGGACTTACACCAGTTGCCACAACCAGTAACTCTGAATTCAAGCAACTCAGAGTAAACAAAAAGATAAAACTCTTATTAAAGCAAAATCTTCTGTGTGCTCTGGTGCTATGCTTAGAAATTAGGGGTCTGTGGCAAATCCTCACATTGGAGAAAGCACAAAGACTCAGTCCTCTGTAAAAACATTGCTACTTTTTATGCATACTATGTGTGTTGATGGAGTAGTTTTCATCTTAGGGACTTAATAGTTTGTTTTAGATTCATGGAGTTTTGATGATATAAGAATAATTGCCTGCCTCATTTTTCAGACCTGATTGCCCAAAGAGTTGTTCTTCTCATTACAGCAATTATGCATATAGTTCTTTGCAGAGACCATTGCAAAGCCTTACGTCAACTAATTTCTGTCAACCAATAATCCACATTTCTTTCACCTTCTGACTCTACTGCAGTATTATTTAACATTCCAGTTTATTCACTTGTCTGTACTCAACTGAGCTTTCTTCCACGTAGGCTGGACTATGTGAATTTCACTCCAAAGTACCCTTCGTCAGCTCTCTACTCTTACTTCCATCACCAACCAAAGTAAAATAACCGACAGCAATGAGAATAATGCAGTTGCATCTGATCTGTAACTCAGTATCAGACATATTCTGTCTTTGTATTATTTTTTTCCCTTTAACTGACTTTTGTGCATTCTTGCAGCTTGTACATCATTGTATCTTATTGTTTTTGTTTAGTTGTATGTTTGTATACCATATTGTTGTTATACTAAAGTTTCATTCTGTGTAAGTAGACCATGATTGGTCTAGTGATCCAGTTCCTCAGCCTGCTGAATAAAATAGTAAATCAAAATGTTTTCTTGTTGCATCTTTTTGTATATTATTAACAACAGAAAAGTACCCTGATCAGAAATAAAAAGTGTGAAGAGCTCTGACTTACAGCTGAAGTTGGATTCCTTTCTCAGAAGTCTACAAGTTATGACAAAATGACAAAGTGCATAATGTATTGTTCAATACTTTGATTCATTCATGGTGATCTTAAAATAATCCCTATGTTTTTTGTCAGTGCTCTAGCTACTGCTAAAATCAGATCATGTAGTTACATTATTACTGGAAATCCAGACCATAATATTCAGTCTTTTTTCCTTGACCATTTGGATTCTTGCATGCAGACTGCTATTGCAAACAGCTTTTTATTTTGTCTGTGCTTAGCAATATATACATAAAGTAGGTAAAGCTTTCAAACACTTTCTTTAACTTCACTTTGCAAGAACTAAGAGCCTACTGGCAAAGGCATATAGTCAGTGAAGCGAACAGTACAACTGAAAATACTCAAGTGGCTATTGCAAAACATATATAGTTTAACAGTAGATGAAGGTCCACAGAATACTCAAATGTATCCTTAAATGTAGCAATAAAATATATGTTGCAGAATATGACCTGCACAATATTTAACAAAGAAACAAAGTATCCACTGTGTTCTGCTTCTGGTCCAGCCAGCAGCTTCATAATTTTCATTTCCAGTGTTCCTTCTTGAAGTCTGCAACATAAATGAAATAAATTAAATTAAATTAAATTAAATTAAAACAGTGTTAAATATGCATCACAGACCATATTCTGCACTTGGTGATGAATAAAGCAAACATCTGAATTTCTGAGCTGTGGCGCTAAGAAGTGGCTACTACAACCTGTGCAATGTGTAACACAACTGATGATTCTATGAAAGAGAGAAAATATATCTCCAGACGATATTAATTATACTTAGTTTAAGGGTAACATTTTGTTTTTTTCTTTAATGAGAGTCAAAGGGATGGAGTTCTGACAGTTTTCAGGCTACCAAAGTGGAATTAGCAAACCTGATCCCTTAAGAGTTGGTTGGGAGAGATAGTGGATCACATTTCTAAAGGACTTTTAAAAGGCTTTACTAGAAAGGCTCACCCAGACTCTGCTACACTTTGCTGTGAGAGAAAGGTTAGTTTGCTTTTTATTTGTTATATTTTGTGTTAATTTATTGCATTTTTCTATTTTGAATACAGTGATTTGTTTTCTTTACCTTGTGTTTTACTTGTATTCTGCTTTTAACTGCATATTAAAAATTGAAAAGAGACCACAGCTGTGTCTCTTGTGAGTCAGGCTGAAATCAGAACAGATCAATTAAGGACACACACATAAGATAGAACATGTCAGTTAAGTTTAATCATCTGTGAACTTAGAGGGTGGAGCTAGGAACTAAACCTTCTATTTAAGGGGTAAAATAAAACATGTCAGAGCTTTACTAGAAAGGCTCACCCAGACTCTGCTACACTGTGCTGTGAGGGAAAGGTTAGCTTGCTTTTTATATGTTGTATTTTGCATTACTTTATTGCTTTTTGCATTTTTAATACTGTGATTTGTTTTCTTTACCTTTTGTTTTACTTGTATTCTGCTTTTAACTGCATATTAAAACTTGAAAAGAGACCACAGCCCTGTCTCTTATGAGTCAGACAGAAATCAGAACAGATCAATTAAGGACTCACACATAAGATAGAACAGGTCAGTTAAGGTTAATCATCTGTGAACTGAGGGGGTGGAGCTAGGAACTAAACCGTCTATTTAAGGGGTAAAATAAAACATTTCAGAGTTTTACTAGAAAGGCTTACCAAGACTCTGCTACACTTCACTGTGAGAGAAAGGTTAGTTTGCTTTTTATTTGTTGTATTTTGTATTACTTTATTACCTTTTTTCATTTTGAATAAAGTGATTTGTTTTCTTTACATTGTGTTTTAGTTGTATTCTGCTTTTAACTGCATATTAAAACTTGAAAAGAGACCATAACTCTGTCTCTTGTGAGTCAGGCAGAATTTTTTTTCACCACCCTCCCACCAGTCACTGTTGTATTCTTAAACACCACTGTCTTTCTAGTTGCCTGCCCCTTATGTTAATTTGACCATATATCTCATTTCCTCAATAAGCGTAAAATTATCATTTTGTGAAATTACTCCCCTTCAACTGTTTAAATTTATTGGCCATCTTACTGTATTCCATAATACCAGAATACAAAAGTGACCACCCCCTTTCAATCTATCTTGCTGTTTTAAATATAGTGATTATCCACTAAAACTTAGCTTTTTAGACAGGTAAAATTTAACTTACCTACTTTCACATCTAGCTCCTCTAGTGCACACTGCAGTGTTTAGAATAAACCAATTTTTCTCATCTTACCTTTAAGCATCCCTGGGACTAGCACTTTCTCTAAAACCTGCTGGAAAGCACTAGGAAGCCTTAAACTGATACAAGCACTCAACTCTCCTTATTAATAAGGAGAAATTAATCATAGGCACTAAATAGCCTATAATTGCAAAGTACCTTGCTAAGGTAAGGGAAAACAGCTCTTGTACTTTACAAAAAAAAAGCACCAAACCAGGCATGTCCAAGGGTCATCTTCCGGTGATTTCTCCTGTCCACCCAGTGGGCATACTGGGGCAATGCAGCAATTGCTTCATGTACACAGACAAGCCTCTCCTCCTACCACCCAATACTACAACCTGTGAGAGATGCACTTACATAGCCAAACTGGAAGCAAAGCTCTCTCCACCCAAGATTGTGCTAGACAGTCAAGAGGAGAAGATTAACACCCACACATCAAGCAACACATAGCCCTTCCAAACCCACACCACCAACACCCTCACATAGCAACACTAAACCTTCATATGTGCAGGCCCTTAACAGTAACCTGCCCAAGCAACAAGGACCTCCAAGGCTGAAACACAAACAAACACCAATCACAACCAAAGTGTCACATAGCTCACAACACCAGTGTGCCACCCAACAACAGCCCCTAAGGCAAGAAAACATAGCCAACACTTTAGTCATGGGTGATGCTATAGTTAGGCACACTGATGTCCCACTCACCAGGCTGAACAAGGAGAAAATTACAGTCAGCTGCCTGTCGGGTGCCAGGATCCGCCACATAATGCATCCACTCAAGTCACTCCACAACAATTACAAATATGACGCTGTCATTGTCCATGTTGGAGTGAATGACTTGAGACATACCTCCTTGGACTACATGAAAAGAGACATGGAAGAGCTCTTGGATCATATGGCCCAGGCAGGTATGACACTAGCCCTGAGTAGCATCTTGCCTTTGTCCAGAATCATACCACAGTATAAGGACAAAATGATTGACTTCAACAATTGGCTAAGCTTCTGGTGTCATTCAAAGGGGATCCAGTATCTGTCTGCCTGGGAAGACATGATTGACAGACCACAATGCTTTTCCAGAGATGGTTTGCACCTGTTGCCCCTTGGATTCAGGTTACTGGCTAAGGCTCTTGCCACCCCTATAGTGCCTTTTTAGGCAAAGTTCAAAGGACAAAACCACCACTGTAGCAGGTACAAGCATGCAAAATCTGAAGGTAATGCTACTCAATGCTAGAAGTCTAAACCTCAAAATGCACTCTCTTGAGGCACTACTAAAAATGGACAACATCGATATCTGTGCAGTAACTGAAACCTGGTTCAAGGCTCCAGAGAGCACCCCTGCAATACCAGGCTACAACTCTTACCACACTTTTCGGCCACCAAACCAGGAACAAAACACTAAAGGTGGATGAGTGTCTATATTCACCAAGGAGAGTCACACCACCAGGCTAGTTGCCCAACGCAATGTGTCTGAAATTCTCCAGGTGCAACTAACACTAGGTAAGACTGCAATCCAAACTGTAGCTTGCTACAGATCCCCCACCATGCTGCAAGATTCTCACTACACCTTTCTAAAAATACTGGAAATATTAAGATCCAGTCAAACACCCTAATACTGGGTGATTTCAACTACCCTGCCATCAACTAGGAAAACTACTCATTTACCAATACCTTTGCCCAACGGTTCTTGGAATTCATAAATTCCAATGTGCTATATCAACAAATCCATAGTCCCATCAGGGGCTCCAATATCCTAGACATGGTCATTACCAACATGGAAAATCAATGCTCCACACCTATGGTCGCCCCCTTGTTGGTCAGGACTGAACATAAGCTAATCACCCTTGACATCCACATCCCTCCCCCACCCCCCAGTAAGGAAACCTCTGTAAAAAACTTCTCCAAAGCCAACTTCATGCTAAATAAACTTTACAATTAAAGGAAGAAACTGTTGCAGAAAAGAGGAAAATCCCAGGATGCAAAAAAAACTCCCTTAACAGCCTCAGTAAGAAGCTGAGATCCCTCATAAAATCCTCCAAAGCTAGTTACAAAAATAACATTGCCAAAGATTCCAATGACAGTCACAAGGCATTCTATAGCTATGTCAAGAATCTAAATGGCAATGCTCAGATCTGCTCTGAGCTACAACGGAATGGCATTAAATATACTGATCTAAAGGATATTGCCAATATCCTGGCAGACTGATTCAGTGCAAACTTCACCCCCCCTCTCACCCCCTAAAAGGCCCATCTCAATACCAAAAGATTGCCAAATTCCAGTAATAATGCCCACACAGATAAAAAACGCACTCTCCAAAGTTAAGAATACAGCATCCATGGGACCAGACAAAATCCTGGGCTGTGTACTACATGAACTGCAAAATGAACTGGCACCTCACCTAAGTGTCATGTTTAATCATAGCCTCACCTCAGGCTTCGCGCCCACTGAGTGGTGCACAGCTACAATTATCCCACTCCACAAGGGGGGATCCACCTTGGATCCTGGGAGCTACCACCCCATCAGTCTGACGAGCCTAATCTGCAAGGCCATGGAACATATATTATCATGGAACTTATAAACAAAGACATTGACAACCTTCAAACACTGGATCCCACCCAGTCTAGGTTTGTGAAGGGCCGATCATGTCTCCTGAACCTGATTGACTTTTTTGAATCAGTCTCCAGAGCTGTGGACAAGGGTAAGGTGGTCCACACAGCCTATCTGGACCTTGCCAAGGCGTTCGACACAATCTCCCACTCTGGAATCATAGATAAACTTACTAAGCTGGGCATTAATTCCCAAGTCACTTGATGGGTTGCCAACTGCCTTACTGACATAACCCACAATGTAAAAGTAGCCAACTACAAATCCAGCTCCAGACAAGTGACAAGTGGAGTACCTCAGGGTTCAGTCATGGGACCACTCTTGTTTGACATCCACTCTGAAGTATAGGCCAACACTAAGGGACTCCGGCTAACAAAGTTCACAGATGACTGCAAACTGGGAGTCATTATTGAATACCCAAATTATGTGGATATTCCACAAAAGGGCCTTACAGAAACAGATGCTTGGTGCCAGAGCCATGGGCTCAAGCTCAGTGCCAAGAAGTGTGTAGTTATCACCTTTGGGAAAAAAACATGTACCCATAAATTACCACATAGGGGGCAGTACACTAAACACTGAAAGTATGATGAGAGACTTAGGGACAAAGGTAGACAGTGGTCTCACCTTTGATAACCACATTGCCACAAGAGTCAGGAAATCCTTCTATGTGGCACACCTCATCACTAAGGGCTTTTCATCCAGAAAAAACGAGGTCATTGTCCCACTGTACTCATCCCTCATTAGACCCATTATAGAGTACAATGACCTGTTTGGTATGTACCTCACAAGACATCTGCAACAACTGGAAAGGCTGCAGAAATACCTCACTAAAAGAATCACAGGCCTAAAGCAGATAACCTACACTGACCGCCTTAAAAAACTCCAGCTATACTCTATCGCATATCGTCTACGCAGAGGTGATCTCTGCTTAACATACAAGGCCATGTCAAACCCAGAGCTGTTGGACATGCTACACTTAAAGAAATCCCAATCCCAAAGGGTTGGGAGGGTGGCCTAATGGTTAAAGTGTTTGCCTTACAAACACAAGGTACAGGGTTTGAGTCTCACAAGGGATAATTGGCTAGGCTTGAAATGGCTCGCAAGGGCAGTTAGCTTAGTACTAACCTATGAACCTATGAACCTATGAACCCTCAGAGTCACATATTCCAGGGATCTAAACCTTGTCATCACAATGAACAAAACATGCTGGAGGGATAGATTCCTGACCCAGAGACTCCCCAGACTCTGCAATAGACTGCCCATACATGTCAAGCACAGCACCTCTTTGGCCCACTTCAAAAGGAATCTTGATGATTGGATAGGAGATAGGAAATTCAACCCAGAGATCACATCAGTCACCCTGCTAGACAGAGGACCAGGGAAGTAAATATTGTGGGAAGAAATAGCAAGGGAATTGTTATGGCTAGGCTTGTATAGGTACTAGGGCTGATAGCCTAGTTCCAAGCTATGAACCTATGAACTTACAATGAGTAGAGCTGTAATTTTCTCATTTATCACCCAGTGTTGGTCCCCATTCTGGTGTGCCATTCCTTCAGATCTTCAGTTGAGGAGCTAAAAAAAAACAACCAACCAACCAAACAAAAAGGACCGCTCACCTAGTGCAGTTCTCCATATCAAATCCATTTCCCACCTATTAAAATCTGTATCTACCCACAAATGGCTTGCTTTAGTTTATCACTCACAAAGCACTGAAGTACATGTTTGTATCTTGTGCCTGAGGTGGCTGACCCCTTTGACCCACCCTTGCTACACTTCTGACACTGACCAGTAACCACATGTTTTTTCATGTCTGGTAGTTGGCATGGAGTGCTCATTTTCCTATGGTGCGATCTTGAGTATGTTACTTAACCAGACTTTGCAGCCAGGTCATCCCTGAAAAAGGGACTGTGTGTCCAGAGGGTCTCCCTGGTTAACAAATTCAATTATTATTATGCCTGAGTCCAAATACAAGGGTTGCGCTAGTCCTCATTTAGCATGAGATAATACAGACTGGTAGAGTGCTACACACAGTTCCAACAGTGAAACTGGGCTTGCAATGCAGAAACAATGCTGAGTTTGCATTACTAAAGGCTGGTGATATACAACCTTGAAGTAATGGAGTCACTCACTTGAATGCAACAGTTATTTTCGCATTGCAGCTCTGCCTTTAAGAAGAAATTGGTATTACAGGCAGTACATGGCAGAAAGCCAGACCTCCTGCAGCAGCAAGACCTGCATGCAGGTGGAACTGTTTAGTTACTGCTGAGAAGCTGGTGGGCGGACATCTGAGGAATACTGTCCTGCGCAATTAGGTGGTGTGTAAGTCATCCCCATAATTCAAGCTTACACAGATGCTATTGCCAAAAATAGAAGAAATTCCCTTACGGCCTAGTGTCCTCACATGCCTGTCTGTGCAGGATGTTAAAATGTACGCATAATGGCAATGCTGCCTCTTACACTTGCATTCTCCTCTCAGTCATACATATGACACTGTGGTCCAGAACATCCTCTTGCACATACAGCTCCACCTGGAAGGCAGATTTTGTATTATAGACAGACTCAATGTCTGCAGTACTACTACTCTCATGTAGGTAGAGCTGTAGCACCAGATGGATTTAGTTAGACTCAGCGGGTCCACTATGCCCTCAATATAGCTCAGGTTATGCCGGAAATAGGCAAAATTTCCATTGCATACAGTTTTAAGGAATCTTATTATCATTTCTTGTTGCAGTGGGAGATCCATGTGTTCAGTACCTCAGTGTTATGACAGTGGGAGATCCATGTGTTCAGTACCTCAGTGTTATGACAGTGGGAGATCCATGTGTTCAGTACCTCAGTGTTATGACAGTGGGAGATCCATGTGTTCAGTACCTCAGTGTTATGACAGTGGGAGATCCATGTGTTCAGTACCTCAGTGTTATGACAGTGGGAGATCCATGTGTTCAGTACCTCAGTGTTATGACAGTGGGAGATCCATGTGTTCAGTACCTCAGTGTTATGACAGTGGGAGATCCATGTGTTCAGTACCTCAGTGTTATGACAGTGGGAGATCCATGTGTTCAGTACCTCAGTGTTATGACAGTGGGAGATCCATGTGTTCAGTACCTCAGTGTTATGACAGTGGGAGATCCATGTGTTCAGTACCTCAGTGTTATGACAGTGGGAGATCCATGTGTTCAGTACCTCAGTGTTATGACAGTGGGAGATCCATGTGTTCAGTACCTCAGTGTTATGACAGTGGGAGATCCATGTGTTCAGTACCTCAGTGTTATGACAGTGGGAGATCCATGTGTTCAGTACCTCAGTGTTATGACAGTGGGAGATCCATGTGTTCAGTACCTCAGTGTTATGACAGTGGGAGATCCATGTGTTCAGTACCTCAGTGTTATGATTTGCTGATTTGGGTGCAATCCACCACCTGGTCTGATGTCATGTTGAGGGTATGGATGAACTTTATGTTTGAGGTAGCAAAGCATGATGGTAGAAGCTCTCTTCTACGCTACCCTTAACCTTTTGTAATCTAGCTTAGTGTGTGAATGTCAATTTTGTCAACTCTATCACCAGATGAACAACAGGGGTTCCAGTAGATTCTGGTCCAGGGGTACATGCATTGCATAATATACAGAGGGTACTGGGGTCAGACAGTTTAAAAATGCAATCTGCATCTATCAGGATGGTAAGATACTTTGCCAACCTCATTTCTCTGCCCAGTCCCAAGTCAGTTGTATCAGCAAGGAAGGCCCCTGTCTGAAAGAGTAAACCAGACAGGTACCAGGGATGTTGCAGCCTGAGAAAGAAGAAGGGTCAGACAGTGCAGCTGTTGACAGACAGATGTGGAGACAGACACACAAAAAAGGGTAAATAAGTATGAAAAAAAAAAAAGAAAACAAACAATATTCATACTTGTTCCTGTATTTGAAGGTTGTATATTCACCTTAGCTCTGTCATTAATGAAGCATCTGTCTGAGAAATGCTTACAACAGGGAACTTAGGATGGCCTTGCTTCTAGTCAGGGTTAATGTCTGCTGTGTGTGTGTGTGTGTGTGTGTGTGTGTGTGTGTGTGTGTGTGTGTGTGTGTGTGTGTGTGTGTGTGTTTGTTTGTGTTGTGTATGTGCACCCCATAGCTGGAAGGAGACATTGCCACCCAACGAGGATAATCCTAGTTGTCAATGTTCATAACCGGAAGCTTCTCTGCAACATAATGAATAGAACTGTTACAGGAAGTGATGGTGTAATATCTATTATGTCAGAGCCTATTGGTCATTGAGGAGCATAATGCCCCAGATCCCACATAGGAACTTACAGGGGCCCATGTAGTCATAATTTCCTCCCTGAAGGTATGAATTGTTTAGTTGAGATTAACTGAGAGCTGGGGTCTTTGAGACATGAAGTTGTCAAGTTTCATGGTACAGCTGATATTAAATTTTACTGAGGCTAAATGTTTTCTTGTTTTGGGATCATCAGGTGTCAGGGGGTATTATAGGCAAAGGGTTTCAGATAGTAAGGGGGCCCTTTGGATTCTGTATGTTAGTCGTAGATATTTTCTTAGGAAATGGGAAGATACAGAAGAGAGAGGCAGTGCTGTAGTATTTGTCTATAAGACAAGCCATGAAACACTGATTCATCTGTGCTCATAGCTATGGTTACTACACACAACAGATATGGTCGGGCTTGTTCTCCATTAAAGCATAGCAAGTAAATCTTACAAGGAAATATGTCAGATGTGATGAGCTGAGTTCATGGCTGTTGGCTATGAATGAAAAAGAGAATTTCACCAAAAGAAATGCTATATTTTGACAGCTACATTTCTTATTTTTTTCTGCATGTAGTGATCAGTTCATGCTAGGAGGTATTTCTTTGAAGACAGAAAGGCCAAGTGATGTTATGAATTTGCTTGCCATGAATAGTAATAGAACAATCTAAAGTATTTCAACTAATCATATTTCAGATAATTTTATGGCCATGCTGGTACTTTTATTTAGTCCGCTGTGCTTCCCCCTCAGATCTAAACAGTCCATTAAGAGTAGTGATGGGAATATGCCTGAGTTCATTACCTTTATCTAAGTCGATATTTTTTGCTGGTACAGTCTTGGACAGTTCAGCCTTCTCCTTCAGAATGTTGTTCTTGTAGTCTGTGGACAGAAATATAAATGAATGTTAGTTTTTTTTCTTATTTTACATAAATGGACAAGAGAGAAACTACATATATTGTTTTATAGCAGTTGTACATTATGCAAAAGTATGCAGGCTGGAATGCAGCTGTCAGTAATCAGTATATTAGTTTACAGCCATCAAAAGTACAATATCATTCCTAGGATTCATTGAGAGTATATAAAGACTCCTTTCTGTTGTCTGAAGTGGGTTTCTGCATTATCCATTTATGTATGCATGGATGTATTCTGTCTATCAAGGCATCAAGATTTTTTCCTAACCATCTCACTGTCAGTATACATGTATTCATGTATACATACCTTTCAACTTCTCAACACAAGAAATCTGAGCAAAGCCCCAAAAATAGGGACAGATTTTAAATATTGCTCTTATAAACTCTGAATGTTTCTAGAGTAACAACTTTGCTTTGATGTGTATTTTTTAAGGCTATGAAGTCTGAAACTCAAATATGGTGTCATTATTTAGTGACTTCAGTCCTCAATGATTTGCCAGAAAACTACAAATTTTATGAGCAACAGACCTAAAGTATAAGGCATAAATCTGGAAATTCTGTGAAAATCTGGACAGTTGAGAAGTATGCATGTATGTTTGTTGACTGGGATACCCAGACTGGGCAAAAAGCCCCTTTTCAATGGGGTCTGAAGAAGAAAAGCTCCACAATAAAATACATGCAATTATACACATACATACAGCGGCACATCAATTAACACATAACAAAGTCAGATAAAAAGAATAATTACACATTATCTTATTGTATTTATTTACACTTTGTTGTCTGGGTTAGTGCCACAAGAACAATGGCTTCTTTTACTGGGATCTTTGAGATGATATTCATGTTGATTAGAGTACGTTTGGCCTGGCCATTGGGGAACTTCTCCTCATTTTCATACATGAAATGAAATCATTGCATCCATCTGAGCTACCAACAGCTCAGGCAGATGGGACCTCGGTATAACATCACATGTAAAGGACAGCATATTCAGGAGTGCAGCACCCCCACTATGCTGCACTAAAGTGTCAGTATTGGAAAATTATTCCAGGTGCCTGGTGAGGGAGTAGAACTTGCAATTTTCAGATCCAATGGGTTCATAGGATAATACTAGGCTTACTGCCCTGAAGGGCTATTTTAAGCCTAGCCAATAACCACAGGTCAGAATCAAACCCTGTACATTTTACCTATGAAGTAAAGACCTTAACAATTATGCCAAACCAGCCGGATTCTTGCACCAAAGGTAAGTGCAAGCAAGATGAGCTACTGATATTTATAAAATACATCTGTAATAAGAGGTAGTGTAATATCTCCACCAGCAATGAGAAACAGTGTAACATCTCCATCCTTAGTAAGAGGCAATGTAATATTGCCATCTATAACAAGAGGTAGTGTAATATCTCCATCTGTAATAAGACGCAGCGTAATATCTCCATCTGTAGTAAGAGGCAATGTAATATCACCATCTGTAATAATAGGCAGTGTAATATCTCCATCAGTAATAAGACGCAGTGTAATATCTCTATCACTAATAAGAGGCAGTGTAATATCTCCATCTGTAATAAAAGGCAGTGTAATATCTCCATCAGTAATAAGAGGCAATGTAATATCTCCAACTGTAATAAGAGGCAGTGTAATATCTCCATCAGTAATAAGAGGCAGTATAATATCTCCAACTGTAATAAGAGGCAGTGTAATATCTCCATCAGTAATAAGAGACAGTGTAATATCTCCATCTCTAATAACAAGCAGTGTAATATATCCATGTGTGATAAGAGGCAGTGTAATATCTCCATTAGTAATAAGAGGCTATGTAATATCTCCATGTGTGATAAGAGACAGTGTAATATCACCATCTCTAATAACAGGCAGTGTAATATCACCATCAATAATAAGAGGCAGTGTAATATCTCCATCTGTAATAAAAGGCAGTGTCATATTTCCATCAGTAATAAGAGGCTATGTAATATCTCCATGTGTGATAAGAGGCAGTGTAATATCTCCATCAGTAATAAGAGACAGTGTAATATCTCCATCAGTAATAAGAGGCAGTGTAATATCACCATCTGTAATAAGATGCAGTGTAATATCTCCATCTGTGATAAGAGGCAGTGTAATATCTCCATCAGTAATAAGAGGCAGTGTAATATCAGTTTGCCTTTGAAAGGTTGAAAATCAACCTACCGAACGGCCCTTTGTGCAAACCAGAATGACGAAAATCGTCATTCCGATTTGCACCAAAGTTCGAAAATCAGCAAATCGAAAACCAGATTTGCTGATTTTCGAACTTCAATTCAAAGACAAAGTGTAATGCAGGGGAGGCTGCACCCCCCTGCACACCCCCCACTTTATTATTGTAACTCCTAGGTCGCACTATAGTGGGGAAAGGGTCCACTTCCTGATCCCCACTATAGTGAACCTCTCACCAAAAATGCCAAATCTGCAATGAGCGAATGTTACTGTGCATTCGCTCATTGCACATTCAATGCATTCTGTTTTTGGCTTTCCAAAAACTTGAAAAAGTCCTTTCGGACTTTTGTATTTCATCCATGTGCATTATGGACATGTAAAAGTAAACCGTAATATCTCCATCTGTGATAAGAGGCAGTGTAATATCTCCATCTG
This sequence comes from Protopterus annectens, assembly GCF_019279795.1. Lineage (NCBI taxonomy): Eukaryota > Metazoa > Chordata > Ceratodontiformes > Protopteridae > Protopterus > Protopterus annectens. The sequence goes on along the minus strand of NC_056729.1, from coordinate 1,730,510,148 downwards.
TAATAAGAGGCAGTGCAATATCTCCAACTGTAATAAAAGGTAGTGTAATATCTCCATCAGTAATAAGAGGCAATGTAATATCTCCATCTGTAACAAGAGGCAGTGTAATAACTCCATCAGTAATAAAAGACAGTGCAATATCTCCATCTGCAATAAGAGGCAGTGTAATATCTACATCAGTATTAAGAGGCAGTGTAATATTTCCATCTGTGATAACAGGCAGTGTAATATCTCCATCTGTGATAAGAGGTAGTGTAATATCTCCATCAGTAATAAGAGGCAATGTAATATCTCCATCTGTGATAAGAGGCAATGTAATATCTCCAAGTGTGATAAGAGGCAGTGTAATATCTCCATCTGTAATAAGAGGCAGTGTAATATCTCCATCAATAATAAGAGGCAGTGTAATATCTCCATCTGTGATAAGAGGCAATGTAATATCTCCATGTGTGATAAGAGGCAGTGTAATATTGCCATATGTTATAAGAGGTAGTGTAATATTTCCATCTGTAATAAGAAAAAGTGTAATATCTCTATCTATGATAATAGGCAGTGTAATATATTCATCAGTAATAAGAGGCAGTATAATATCTCCATCTGTGATAAGAGGTAATGTAATATCTCCATGTGTGAAAAGAGGCAGTGTAATATCTCCATCTGTAATAAGAGGCAGTATCTCCATCAGTAATAAGAGGCAGTGTAATATCTCCATCTGTAATAAGAGGCAGTGCCATATCTACATCTGTGATAAGAGGCAATGTAATATCTCCACATGTGATAAGAGGCAGTGTAATATCGCCATCTGTAATAAGAGTTAGTGTAATATCTCCATCTGTAATAAGAGGCAGTGTAATATCTCCGTGTGTGATAAGAGGCACTGTCATATCTCCATCTGTGATAAGAGACAGTGTAATATCTCCATCAGTAATAAGAGGCAGTGTAATATCTCCCTCTGTAATAAGAAGCAGTGTAATATCTCCATCTGTGATTAGAGTTAGTGTAATATCTCCATCAGTAATAAGATGCAGTGCAATTTCTCCATCTGAATAAGAGGCAGTTTAATATCTCCATCAGTAGTAAGAGGCAGTGTAATATCTCCATCTGTAATAAAAGGCAGTGTGATATCTCCATCAGTAATATGAGGCAGTGTAATACTGCCATCAGTAATAACTGACAGTGTAATACTGCCATCAGTAATAAGAGGCAGTGTAATATCTCCATCTGAGATAAGAGGCGATGTAATATCTCCATTTGTGATAAGAGGCAGTGTAATAGCTTCATCAGTAATAACAGGCAGTGTAATATCTCCATCTCTAATAAGAGGCAGTGTAATATCTCCATCTTTGATAAGAGGCAGTGTAATATCTTCATCAGAAATAAGAGACAGTGTAATATCTCCATCTGTAATGAGGCAATGTAATATCTCCATTTGTGATAAGAGGCAGTGTAATATCTCCATTTCTGATAAGAGGCAGTGTAATATCTCCATCTGTAATAAGAGGCAGTATTGCCATCAGTAATAAGAGGCAGTGTAATATCTCCATCTGTAATAAGAGGCAGTGTAATTTCTCCATCTGAATAAGAGGCAGTGTAATATCTCCATCAGTAATAAGAAGCAGTGCAATATCTCCATCTGTAATAAAAGGCAGCGTAATATCTCCACCTGTGATAAGAGGCAGTGTAATATCTCCATCTGTAATAAGAGGCAGTGTAATATCTCCATATGTGATAACAGGCAGTGTAATATCTCCATCTGTGATAAGAGTAGTGTAATACCTCCATCAGTAATAAGAGGCAATGTAATACTGCCATCAGTAATAAGTGGCAGAGTAATACCACCATCAGTAATAAGAGGCAGTGTAATATCTCCATCTGAGATAAGAGGCGATGTAATATCTCCATTTGTGATAAGAGGCAGTGCAATAGCTTCATCAGTAATAAGAGGCAGTGTAATATCTCCATCTGTGATAAGAGGCAGTGTAATATCTTCATCAGAAATAAGAGACAGTGTAATATCTCCATCTGTGATAAGAGGCAGTGTAATATATCCATCAGTAATAAGAAGCAGTGTAATATCTCCATCTGTGATAAGATGTAATGTAATATCTCCATCTGTGAAAAGAGGCAGTGTAATATCTCCATCTGTAATAAGAGGCAGTATCTCCATCAGTAATAAGAGGCAGTGTAATATCTCCATCTGTAATAAGAGGCAGTGTAATTTCTCCATCTGAATAAGAGAAAGTGTAATATCTCCATCTGAATAAGAGAAAGTGTAATATCTCCATCAGTAATAAGAGGCAGTGCAATATCTCCATCTGTAATAAAAGGCAGTGTAATATCTCCTTCTGTAATAAGAGGCAGTGTAATATCTCCATCAGTAATAAGAGGCAGTGTAATATCTCCATCAGTAATAAGAGGCAGTGTCATATCTCCATCAGTAATAAGAGGCAGTGTAATATCTCCATCAGTAATAAGAGGCAGTATAATATCTCCATCTGTAATAAGAGGCAGTATAATATATCCATCTGTAATGCGAGATAGTGTAATATTTCCTTCTGTAATAAGAGGCAGTGTAATACAGTACATAGGAATGTATGTGAGACAATGGAAAACAAATGTAATGAATCTAGGTCCAAGGAGGCCATTGTTCTACTGCATTCAGCATTCATCTGACCTATCATTGAATACAATGCTCTCTTTGGTATGTACCTAACTAGGCACATCCAACAATTGGAACGTCTTCACTATAAGAGTACAGGGTATAAATAACATGTCCTATGCAGGTCACCTCAAGGCCCTATCCCTATACTCTGTCTGCTACAGGATTTTGTGGGGAGATCTATGCCTGGCATACAGGGCATTGTCAGTTCCCATTGTAATGGACCATCTGCATATTCACAAAACAAACAGCACCAGAATTACCCATGCTAAAGACTTAAACCTTACCTGTGATATAAATAGGACCTGCTGGAAAGACATGTATGTATCCCAGAGTCCACCCTGTCCCTGGCACATGCTCCCTATCCATGTGAAGCAGAGTTCCTCCCTAACCCATGTCAAGTATAACTTGAGCAGTTGGATGGGGAACAGGTAATTCATCCCTGGTTTGGCACCTGTCTCTCTAATGGACACAGGCAGTCTATAAATGGTTTATTTCCCAGGCCCCTACTTGTAAATATTTCATCTCCCAAGCCCTTGCTTACACTTAGTTGTAGCAGAAGTTGTCAGAGATTTGGGATGCATGCCTAGGCTTTAAAGGGTCCTTGTGGCTGTTAGTATAGTACACAAATTTGAACCTATGAATAAAAACAGATGATAAAATAAAAGGCATGGAAATGAGCAAACCAAACCACTTTAATCAGGAAACCAGTAAGTGATTTTTCTCTACATAAGACTTTTTCAAACTGACATACATTTCTTTGACCCAGCTTTTAAAACACAGAAAAAGTCACATGACAAAAAATCACATGACATAAAAAAATCACATGACATGAACAAATCACATGATATAACAATGCACACTTATAAAAATACTAATGCTTTAACTTCTTCTTTTTTAAAAAATTAACAAAGTCTTCCCTATTATTAAGTCCTGGTGAATGGCAAGCATTTAATTTTACCTGCCAAGAACATAAACACGCAGTGAGTATTGGTGATGAAAAAATACATTGGCTAAGCATTACAAGAGAGGGAAATGTAGAGTGAATTTTAAATTTCTTGTACTAGATGAGATATAGGGATGTGATAAGTTATTCAGTGGTAAAGATGAACTAGGGTGAAGACAATATTCTTTGCAGGTAAAATTAAATGCTTGCCGTTCAGCAGGACTTAATAATAGAGAAGACACTGTTGCTTTTTTATAAAAGAAAAAGTTAAAGCATTAATATTTTTATAAGTGTGCTTTAAGTTATATCGTGATTTATTCATGTCATGTGATTTTTATGTCATGTGATTTTTTTTGTCATGTGACTTTTTCCTGTGTTTTAAAAGCTGGGTCAAAGAAATGTATGTCAGTTGGAAAAAGTCTTATGTAGACGAAAGTGCTTACTGGTTTCTTGGTTAAAGTGGTTTGGTTCGCTCGTTTCTACACCTTTTATTTTGTTATTTAAAGTTTATTAGTGCATTTTTTTACCTTTGGATTGCTAAGAACAGATGATGACAATGGTTATTCAACCTAATGAAAGATTTACTAGTATATATATATATATATATATATATATATATATATATATATATATATATATATAAAATATATATATATATATATATATATATATATATATATAATATATATATATATATATATATATATATATATATCTATATAAAACAACCGAAAAAACTGAAGAAAGTTATTAAAATAAAAAAATACTTCAAACTAAGAAAGAAACTATCATACAATCCAACTGGTATTTAACACTTTCGTTCCTTTATTAGTGGATGGAACTTCTTCAGAATATGAAAGTTACAAAGTGGAAATCATATATAAAGGCTGCAATGTAAGACAAACCATCCCCCATGCAATGACGACTTAGTCACTAACAAGTACATGTTGATGTGGTAAACCAATAAAGAGAGTTAAAGTAAACACAGTATAAAACTGTAAAGGAGTCATATCAAAATGCATGCAGTAGTGAACTATTAAAACAGTTAGGGTAAACATACTAAAGACTGTAGAGGAATCTTATATTAACATGCCTGTACTAATGCCTATAACAAATCAGTGATAAATCTACACTTACATATGAATATGATTTCCACAATATTATTTTTCCAGATTTTTGACTGGATTGTTGCTTATACATGCAATAGATTAACTGTTTAATATTTTAGACATGGAATCCACAAGCTTTTTTAACAGTTTACAATCCTTTTGAATATTCGTGGTCACTGGCCAGTTGCTGCTTGCACATGTAATGTACTAGCTTTTTAATATTTTGTACCATGGATTCCATAGGTTTTTATCAGTTTTCAGACCTTTAGGACACTTTCAGTCACTGGCTAGTATGTAGCATAATAGCATAACACAGATTACTTAACTTGATTTCTCTATTTTAGCTGTAAGTGTGGATTTATCACTAATTTGTTATAGGCATTACTCTTTATGAAACATTCTGGCATAGTGTTAGTTCTGGACTGTTTTAAATTATAGATCTGTATCTCCCACAGCCTCCAACTTAACATCTAACACCCGAATAAGTATAAAAATATAACAGATCATATGAGCTTCTGATTAACTACTGTACTGGAAACGTCACTTTTATTTTTTCATCTGCTTCTAAAGAGCTGGGATTGTGACTTAATGACTAAGGTGTTTGCCTTACAAACACAAGGTGCAGGGTTTGAGTCTTACAAGGGATAACTGGCTAGGCTTAAAAAGGCTCACAAGGGCAGTTAGCTTACTACTAAACTATGAACCTATAAGATAAGCGATAGACAATGGGTATCAGTAATCTTTGAGAACAGCTACAAGCATTCAAATATTCATATTTTTTTAAAATTATTCCACCCAGCCACTGGGTTAAGCAATTAGCATAACATGATCCTTTAAAACATATGGGCAAAAGGGTGGTTTACAGACCCCATTCAGCTGTTTTATTTATTAACAGTATTTGCAGCTAACTTTGTTATTCCATTTGACCATGTGCACATATACAACAATTTATCTTTTTCTCTCTCTGTATCTCTCTCTCTCTCTCTCTCTCTCTCTCTCTCTGTCTCCCTCTGTCTCACATACACATAAACACACAATTGTACACATGCACACATGAACATGAACACCTAGCAACCAACACTCTTCCAGAGTCGTCACATATCCATAAAACACAATGCTTTCACATTACACATACACTGGTTTTTAAATATGTGCTATTAGTTGATTAAGAAAGCATCCCATTATATTTAAACTTGGATTATATTTCATTAGTGTACTGTCGTATTTTTTTAATTTACTTGCCTCGTTATTCTTTTCAGCATATCAGGTAATGAACACTGTTAAATGAGTTTAAACAATTTACGTTTGATTCATAGTTTAATCATAGTTGGCTGATTCATTGTTAATAGGTGAACACTAGGCTAACTGGCCTAAAGGGCCATTTTAAGCCTAGTCAATAACCTGAAATCAGAATCAAACTCTACATTGTATCTTGAAGGTGAAGACCTTAACCATTATGCCAAACTCACCCATAAATGTTTAAAATGGATATGAAGCTAGCTGCATAGTCATTTTTCCCCAAAAAACTAATGCCTTTTGTGATCACTAGTCATCATAGCTTATCTTCAGTACACCAAACAAATGAAATAAAAGTAATGAAACATTCATATTATGTTGATTATTGTGAACACATCTCCTCATAACATAACTTTGCTTAATATTTTCCCTTATATAACATATACCTGCTTCTCTGCAGTAGTTTAAGAATGCCATCTAAAACTTTTCTACTGTTATGCTCCAGACTGTGTTTTAAAAATGCTCTACCCTATATCTATGTAAATATATTAAAAACTGAATATCTATAATTAATTCTGTGAATACTGGATTGTATGATGTATTAACATTTCTGCATATTTTACCTTCAGATTTAATACAAACTTGTGTCTGCAGCATGTCATGACTGGCCAAAAAATATGTTACTGTCCCGCAAATTCGTTTTATAGTACTCAGTATTTTGGGCAAAGAGTTGAACATTTCCCTACCTTTCCTAATGGAACAGAATCATAAAACTGTTTAAGAAAAACTTTTAACAAATAACAGTTAGAAAAGCAGTCTTGGTTCTGGACAGAAGATTTACCTGGGATGAGTGTTATTCTTGGTAATAATGAATGGATCACCTTCAGATGCCCGAAATCGCGTTTCGCCGACACACAAATCACCGACACCAAAAGACTGACAACAAAAAATACCGACAACGCAAAACACCGAATACCATTACACCAACACACTACACGTAAACAACACAGTACACTACATAACATATCCACTATCCCTAACCCAAACCCTAACCCTAAGGTCCGACACTACCGCACACTTACCCTACCTGCACCCTAACCCTAACTCACTTACCCACCCCTAACCCCAAGGTCCGACACTACCGCACACTCACCCTACCTGCACCCTAACCCTAACTCACTTACCCACCCCTAACCCCAAGGTCCGACACTACCGCACACTCACCCTACCTGCACCCTAACCCTAACTCACTTAACCCACCCCTAAACCCACAGTCCCTCACTATCGCACACACACCCTACCTGCACCCTAACCCTAACTCACTTAACCCACCCCTAAACCCACAGTCCCTCACTATCGCACACTTACCTGTCCACTCCCTAACACTAAATCCCTCACTCTATCGCACACTTACCGAGTCCGTCGGGTTCTCACCTTGTCGGTCATCTGCGTTGTCGGTGTTTTCGACCCGTCGGATTCCGTGTCGGCGAAACGCGATGTCGGGCATCTGAAGGTGACCCTAATGAATACATATAAAATCTTCCTAAAACCTTGTACACGTTTGTTGAGAAGCATCAGTTACTATTACTACACTATAAACAACAATGAATTTTCCAAAGCAGTACAAGAACATCTGGAATCAACACAAACTTTACTTGCCAATTCAGTATCCAGCAGTGTGGAGAAATAGATTGTCTCAAAGGAAACAAAAGTGGTATTTGCCAGATTTGTTAGAAAATCAGAACATTTTCATAGATGTTTGTTCATCGGTGCTTAGAAAACATTATATTTGATAAACAAAATGTGCCCAGACTGACCCTGTAAGCTGACTGGCTGGTAGATCTCAAGTGTAAGATTAGAAGTTAATGTGATCAGCAGATGCTTATTAAATCTGCGTCACCGTGTGTTACAGACATTAACATCAGAAGTAAAGATCATTTCACCGGATTAAAAGAAAAGTCAGTATCAAATTGCTGGCTAAGAAACTGAGCAGATATTCATGCATACATACACATTTACTGGCCCAAAGAATAGACCTTGCGGCATCATCTAGCTACTCAACAAAACAACACTGGGCCTGTACCAGAACCATCTTACTTTGGGTGAGGTGGATGAGGGAGGATCATATTTACTGAAATCAAAACTTAATGCATTTCATTTTGTGGCTTGCCCATCTAACACATGCAAACTGAATGTGAATGCCTAAATCATATTCATAGGTTCATAGGAGATTACTAGGCTAATGGCTTAACAGCCTTTACAATCCTAGCCAGTATAACCTGATTGTTCCCAATACGTGATCCCAAGGGGCAAGAAGATGGCATAGGTTTGTGCATATGTGCATATGCCTTGAGTATTTTACAGACTGTACCTGCCCATAAGGAACATAGGTGCTTCCCAAGGTGTGAATTTGTGATTCCCCATCCATTGATCCAAACTACATTTGAAGAGAGTTATGGAAGGACTCTGTTTAATGTGAATAGGAAGCCTGTTCCAAAGAAGGTGTAATCTCTGTGACACATATTTGTCTCTCTAGCATGTTTTACTTGAGCCACTGTCTAGGTATAGATTACCTGATTTAGGTGATTCTCATGCTGTTTGACCTGTGGATGTGTAGCAGCTCCAACAGGCTGGATTTGTGAGTGCCTTGTATGTCAGGCATAGGTTACCCCCTTAATAGTCGGTAGGAGACAGAGTAAAGGGATGGGGCTATTAGTCTGTCTGCATAGGACATGTTGTTAAAACCCTCTATTTTCTTTGAGTCATCTGCAAACCTTGTCATCCAGAGGCCTTCCACATTAGCCTTGGCTTTAGAGAAGTGTATTCCAGGCAGGAGATGTCCCAGTACTGAGACCTGTGGCACATAGGTAGTAAATGGCCTCTTGCTAGATATGAATTCACCAACTTTAACCATGTGTCCTGTCCGTGAGCCAATTGGCTATCCAGCTGGTGATATAGGAATTTATGCCCAGTTTTGTGACTTTATTTATAATACCTGAGTATGGGAATGTGTCAAATGCCTTGGCCACATCAAAGTAGGTGGTATGCACTGTTTTACCCTCATCCATGTCCCTAGTGATGTTTTCAAAAAAGTCCACCAGATTTAGTAGACATGACATGCCCTTGACAAAGCCAAATTGGGTTGGGTCCAGTGTTTGCAAATGTCATTATTTATCAGGGTCATGATTATTCCTTCTGTGGCCTTACATGTAAGACTAGTCATACTTATGGGTCTGTAGGGATGACTGTTGCTGTCCTACAATCTATATGACAAAGCCAGTCTGGAGGCTGTGGTTAAACAGACATCCCATTCAATCTACAGGGACAAAGCCAGTCTGGAGGCTGTGGTTAAACAGAGATCCCATTGAAGCTGATTGGACTTGATTCAAGCTACTTAAGAGGCAACCTAGTATATCATTTGGCTCAACTGATGCCATGTTTGTAGCTTTAGAGAGTGCAGTGGCAATCTGTTCTTCGGTGATAATTAGTGGGGGGAGTAGTGGAGGGTATTTCTTCTAGCAGAAATGACTGGGGGTGATGGAGATGTGAAATCTGAGCTGTATTCTTTGGCCAACAGATTTGCTATATCTTCTGGCTGAGTACAGGAGATACCATCTACAACTGATTCTGCACATTGTTGGGTATTGCCCTTAAGACTGCAGACATAACCGAAAAGTGCCTTATGGTTACTTTAGCTTTGGAGGCTATTTACCTTAAAGTCTGCTTTCACAGTCTTGACTAGTTCCCTGATTTGCTTGTTTAGACTAATGAGGGACTTTTTTGCTCTGTTGTGTACATTCCATCTAACTTCTTGATGGGATTGTCTTTCTTTTTGTGCAACCGATTAATACCAGGGGTCCACTAGGTGGCTTGCTTTTGCAGTTTGATTTTGGCTTACTTCAGTCTGGTACTTCGGTTTCTATGCAATTGTTTATATGGTCACACAGGGCATAGGCTTCTGTGTTTTCTGGGTTTATGGGGAGCTTGGAAACTAGCTATGCTGTCACTTAATAGGAAATAGTTTGCCACAGAAAAGTTCTTAAAGTGTTTAGAGTTAGGTCGGGGGTCTAGTTTTAACTTTATTTTAAGGGAGACCGCTTTGTGATCTGATCTTACCAGTGAAGACATTGCACTTGGCGGGGGGGGGGGGCAATGCTCATCCATATTTGTGAATACTACAGCTATCATATTTGTACCCCATATTTGTGAATACTACAGCTATCATATTTGTACCCCATATTTGTGAATACTACAGCTATCATATTTGTACCCCATATTTGTGAATACTACAGCTGTCATATTTGTACCCCATATTTGTGAATACTACAGCTATCATATTTGTACCCCATATTTGTGAATACTACAGCTATCATATTTGTACCCCATATTTGTGAATACTACAGCTATCATATTTGTACCCCATATTTGTGAATACTACAGCTATCATATTTGTACCCCATATTTGTGAATACTACAGCTATCATATTTGTACCCCATATTTGTGAATACTACAGCTATCATATTTGTACCCCATATTTGTGAATACTACAGCTATCATATTTGTACCCCATATTTGTGAATACTACAGCTATCATATTTGTACCCCATATTTGTGAATACTACAGCTATCATATTTGTACCCCATATTTGTGAATACTACAGCTATCATATTTGTACCCCATATTTGTGAATACTACAGCTATCATATTTGTACCCCATATTTGTGAATACTACAGCTATCATATTTGTACCCCATATTTGTGAATACTACAGCTATCATATTTGTACCCCATATTTGTGAATACTACAGCTGTCATATTTGTACCCCAAGTGCAGGTACAAACTAGCTGCTCCATAGCATTTGAGTTTAGAAAGTCAAGAAATCTTTGGGCCTGCATGTTAGTGATTATGTATGCCTCCCAATTAATGGAGGGGTAGTTAAAATCACCCATGAGTATGGTATTGGGCTGAATGGTGAGTGATTCTAGTAAATTCATGAACGAGTTATGGTTTTCCTGGTTAATGGTGGAGGACCTGTAGGTAGCAAGAATATGGTAATGGATTTTTCCCATGGTTAGTTGGACATGGAGTAGCATGTCACATTGTTTGACCAGCCTTGAGGTGTGCTTACCCTTTATGTAGACAGATACACCTCTGCATGTGTGCTTATCCTTTATGTAGACAGATACACCTCTATAGGTGTACTTACCCTTTATGTAGATAGATCAACCTCTACCTTTTGCTCTTTCATGTTCAGAGGGTGGTCGTAACGTATGCAAGGTATTATAGTCATGCATGGCTGCAATGCTTTCCATGGCTTTGAACCATATTCAGTAACTGCACAGACATCAGCATGCTTATAGGGAGTGCAGTTTCTTGCAGAGACTCCTAGCTTTGGGCAGCCACACCTTTAATTTGTCCTGAGTAGAAGTAATGCCTGAAAGAATAGACCTTGTCAGAGAATTAACGTGCAAGTGTTTTGAGGCCCAACACTATAGACAGAGGGCTTTACCACCCCTGGAAGGGTGTCAGTTGCCAGATAACACTCACTTTGAAGACAATTATTGTGGTTAGAGAATGTATCCTCTATTAAAGTGTTTTGTAGTTTTTTTTGTTATTACTACATGCTTTTTGTTTACATTTTTGATGAAAAATAGTTTCTCCACCTAATTTTTCAAACATGCATTAGCATATGCAGTTGTTTCTAGAGTAATAATTTATATTCAAAATTTAAGTTATGTAAGTAATGTAGACACACACACACTCACACACGTACACACACACACACACACACACACACACACACACACACACACACACACACACACACACACACACACACACACACACACACACACACACACACACACACACACACACACACACACAGACACACACGTACACACACACACGTACACACACACGTATATACACACACACACATACACACATGAACACATACACACACACGTACACACACACACACACACACACACACACACACACACGCACACACACGTGCACACACACGTGCACACACACACACACACACACACACACACACACACACACACACACACACACACGTGCATTACTTTTTTTTCTTTATTTACTTTTCTAAAATATTATGCTTGCTACTGCATTTAACTCGTGCTCCATTACTGGAAGTACAATAGACTGGATTCTAGCATCCCATCCTTACTATATCTCTGATAGTGGTATTCTCCCACACCCACTAACTGACCACTTCCCCACTTTTGCCCACCGTCTCCCCTATTCCATACAACTAACTCACACCTATATTTCCACTCGCTGCCTAAAAAACGTAAATTCTGAAACCTTCCCAAATGCACTAAAAAGCACAAACTGGAACCCATTAAAAACTCTTTCCCTAGAGAATGCTCTATCCTACTTTAACTCTACTTTCAAAAACCTGCTCAACTCCTTTGCCCCTCTAAAAACAAAATGTACAAAAAGTAACCCTGTACCCTGGTTAACCAAAAACACCTTAGCTACTATGCAACTCCGTGACAAAGCCCGGACATGTTACCATAAAAATAAAACCACTATCGCCCTTAAAGAATATAAAACAGTACAAAATAAAGTCAAAAAAATTATTACCTCAGACCGCAAAGCCTATTTCTCCACTCTCCAAACCAACCACAACACCAGTCCCACACTATTTTGGAAAGGAATTTCATCTCTCCTCAACCCGGGAGAAAAAGAAAACCCTTGCCCTAACCCAGATGCCTCTGACATGGACTTAGCCACCCAATTTAACTCTTTTTTCAGAGTCCATAAGCATGCTAACATTGTCCTTCACCAACACCACTGCAACCCCTCCTCAGCTTGCACCCATCCCTTCCTCTCCTAGCATTCCATGCCCCAACCTCCACCCTTCTCTATCAATCCCATGATTCCCATCTCTATATCCACCATAAAAAAACTCCTAAAATTAAAACCTGGTTCCAATGCCCCTGATGAAATTCCCTTCTACTTCCTAAAAGTAGCCGCAAAACCCATTGCTCTCCCTATCAGCATACTAATTAATCAGTCTATCTCAGAAAGCCAGGTGCCCCAGCTCTGGAAGAAAGCCTTTATTATCCCTCTACATAAAGCTGGCAATAATAATGACATTCTAAACTTCTGCCCTATTGCTATCTTATCCCCTATTTCTAAGCTTCTTGAAAAATGTATTCACCAACAACTCTTACCCTATCTCATCAACAACCAGCTTCTTACCCCCACACAGCATGGATTTAGACCAGTCATACCACCTCCACTGCCCTCCTCTCCTTCCTTGAAACAATTAACAAAGCCCTCGATTCCGGCCATTTCATGTCCACCCTTCTCCTCAACCTCTCCAAGGCATTTGACACTAATTCCCACAACCTGTTTCTTAATAAACTCTCCAAACTAAACTTATCCCCTTCCTGTACCAGGTGGTTCTCCAGGTACCTCATAACCAGACAACAAGAAGTCAAATGGAATAAAGTCACTTCACCCTTCCTTAATACTCCCACAAGTGTCCCCCAAGGTTCCATTTTAGCCCCCCTACTATTCAACATATTCATTAACAACTTCTACCAACTCATTCCAAACTCCAGCCTCATCCAATATGCCGACGATTCTACCATTATCTGCTCCTCCCCTTCTATCCCCACTCTAAATAAGCTACCCAAAGCACCTTCTCCTCTACTGAGCAGTGGATGCTAGACAACCATCTGGCTCTTAATGGAACCAAAACTAAATGTGTGTTATTCACAGCCTCCAAAACCTCCTCCCTACATAAACACTCATTCGTAATCACCAGCAAAAACAATACTCCCCTAGAAATAGTCTCTGACACTAAACTACTAAGAGTCCTCATAGATGATTAACTAAACTTCGACAAACATTTACAAGTAAATATCAAAAAACCCACAAAAAACTTGGTATGCTATACCACCATAATCTTTATTATCTCTCCTTCCACCAGGCTCATATTAGCCAATACTTATCTCATCCCATCCCTCCTATATGGTGCATCTATACTCACCAACTTGCAATCCTCCCTCAAAACAAAACTCTCCTCTTGCTATAACAAGATATAAAAATTTGTGGCAGGTCACAGAGCCATTTCTCCCTAGTGTAATTCTCTTCATCAACTAAACTGGCTTAAGCTACCTAAACTCCTCACTTATACCCAACTCGTCCAAGCACACAAACTCATTTACAACTCCTCTCTTTGTCCCTCCCTAGCCACTATCTTTGAAATGCATGAACCAGAATGACTTCTAAGATATAATTCCCAAAAACTAATTAAATTGCACAAACCCACACATGTAGCTGGGAATCACATAATGTCCTTCTCTTGTGCAAGCCTCTGGAATTCTCTACCATCTCCTAAATGCATCACCAGCAGTCTCTCCTCATTTAAAACCTTGCTGCACTCACACCTAACTTCACAATGGAAGTGCTCCTGTTCCCATCCTACCTAATCCTTCTAATACCACTCTCCTAGAACTAAATACACCATCACTGCCTCCTATAGTTCCACAGCTCTATTGAACTATTTCACCAACTACTTAACAGTTACCCTATGCTGCTACCTTTGTAAAAAAAAAAAAAAGTGTTTTTTATTGCTGTTTTACAAACTATACTGATCATTATCAGTGTTAACCTTTTTGTATCGTATTTACTTTGTATTCCTCATTGTTAACCTTTTTGTATCGTATTTACTTTGTATTCCTCATTGTTAACCTTTTTGTATCGTATTTACTTTGTATTCCTCATTGTTAACCTTTTTGTATCGTATTTACTTTGTATTCCTCATTGTTAACCTTTTTGTATCGTGATTTTTTGTATTCCTCATTGTTAACCTTTTGTATCGATTTACTTTGTATTCCTCATTGTTAACCTTTTGTATCGTATTTACTTTGTATTCCTCATTGTTAACCATTTACTTTGTATTCCTCATTGTTAACCTTTTTGTATCGTATTTACTTTGTATTCCTCATTGTTAACCTTTTTGTATCGTATTTACTTTGTATTCCTCATTGTTAACCTTTTGTATTTACTTTGTATTCCTCATTGTTAACCTTTTTGTATCGTATTTACTTTGTATTCCTCATTGTTAACCTTTTTGTTATCGTATTTACTTTGTATTCCTATGAGATCATCTGTAATGTAAATCTGCAATGTGTACTATGTATTTGCATTTTTATGCAGCTTTTCTCCCCAGATTCCATTGAAAACTGGCTCCTTGTGGCCCAATGGACTATCCTGGCAAACAAACTGCAAATAAACAAATAAACAAATAAACTGAGAGAAGCTCCAGCTTTAATCCGTAGCATATCGCCTACTCCGAGGTGATCTCTGCCTAACATATAAAGCTATGTCAAACCCAGAGCTGTTGGACAATCTACACCTAAAGAAATCCCAATCCCTCCGAGCTACATGCTCTTGGGACCTAAACCTTGTCACCACAATAAGCAGGACATGCTGGAGGGATAGATTCCTGTCCCAGAGACTTCCCGTACTCTGGAACAGGCTACGCATCTATGTCAAGCAAAGTTCTTCATTAGCACTCTTCAAGACAAATCTTGATGAGTTGATGGGAAATAGGAAATACACCCCAGGGATCACTTCAGTGTCTCTGCTCGACAGTGGCACAGGAAAATAACTTTCTTGGGTGGCATAAGCAAGGGAGCCTTGTTGGCTAGGCTTACGTAGGCCCTTGGGCCGATAGCCTAGTACCTACCTATGAACCTATGAACAGATGGTGGCCATTTGCTTTTTTTCCCTCTCTGAGCTTCATAGCAGCTTAATATGCTGCCGTGAAGCAGAGGACTTCTGTACTGGGCATTACTTGTACATTAACAACCTGCTGGAGAACAGTCATTCTCTAAGTCTAAGTATGTTCCCTTTGCCCACTCCCTAACTATATAATAACAGTCTACTGAAGGAGTAAATTTCATTGTAAATCCACTCACACATAGATCTATATTTTCTGTGCCATTTTGAATCTGATTTCCTTCCTCAGCCATGACTCCTTAAATTATTATTTGCAGGGAACGTTCGACTGCAAGCTTCCATTTGACTGTATAACGAATGACATAATTGTATAACGAATGACGTAACTATATAATGAATGATGTAACTATATAACGGATGACGTAACTGTATAACAAATGATGTAACTATATAACGAATGACGTAACTGTATAACGAATGACGTAACTGTATAACGAATGACGTAACTATATAACGAATGACGTAACTGTATAACGAATGACGTAACTATATAACGAATGACGTTCGAGTTTCCGTTTCAGTTCTTGCTCTTCTTTTCTTTGTCTCCTCATTGGACAAAAGTCCAAATACCCAGATGTCTCCCTGGAAGACTTATCACCTCAGTTACCCTTGTTCTATTGTTGTCCCATTTAGGATTCTTTATTGAAGTACTTCTAAGAGTGTTCATGATGACTGATCAACAATTCTATCATGGATGCCAAATCAGAGAGAAAAATGGCCAAAACAACATTTAGTGAACCTCAGATGTAGTTCTGTTTGTTTGTTTTTTTACAGGGAAAGCCCTGAAATTAAATGTACTTATTCTTAGGTTGCACAACATTGGAGCAAAAGTGAGAGCTCCGCTATTGGCAAAACTTGATTCCCACACATTTCCTTGATCACTTGGTACTTACTAAAACTGCCGTCAATCAACTGATACATTCCCCTTCTGAAATAAGAACTTCTTTTAAGGACAAAAAATGAAATTATGACCACCATTAGTCTTTTTAGTGAACAACAGTGTCAGGTAACATTGTTTTTTGTTTTGTTTTGTATTGGGCCTTTAAGCGAGGGGGGATACTGCCAGGCCACATTTGTTTATTTATGATTTTAGTGATTTCATGGCTGCTTTGCTGTCCAGAAATGGGTCTACGTTCCATCAGAGCTACCGTCTGTTCCTGCACCCATGATGCACTGCTGGGAAAGCAAAGGGATATCCTGGCCATTTCTCAGGTTTCTCTTAAACCATTGTGGATATGCAGTGTCTGAAAAAGGCCATTAGCCTAGTCGGAGTAACGCAGTCTACAAAGGATAAAAATGAATAAATAAATAAATAAAATAAAATAATAAATTAGCTATTGCTATATGGTAGCTCAGTTAGTCAGATAGAAGCATATGTAATTAATGGACATAAAAAAAACTTGTAACAGTTCTGAATGAAATGTATAGCATTGTATCTATATTATCTCTGCTGCCTTATTTCTATGAAGTCCAGAAGTAAAAGGTAATTACAATAACATATCTTATAGATATTTCATTTATTTAAATTGCATTTTGACATCTCTTGTATGCTGAAAATAGTGGCTACACTCAGTACTTACCTAATCTGACATCTTCATTGTTAGATTCCTTCAGTTCACATGTGCTAACCACAAATTCATCCAGATGAATTTTCCTGTCAAATAAAAAATGTGCATTTTTAGCAGATTTTTCCAGTATAGTACCTGTTTTTAGAAAATGGCCTATGTGACTGGTCCATGAAACATATTCCAAGCATTTTCTTTGCAAATATTACTCCCTATATCATTAATATATCTTACCTTGATATATCTAATATGTACCCAACCCTTATTCCAGCTAAGGTGCACTGAAATAATTCTGTATTTTTATTTTTATTTATTACATTTGTTAACCGGGTAGTGTCCAACTGGGCCAGGGGCCCTTTTTCAGTGAAACCTGGGGAGAAAAGCTCCACAGTAGTACAGAACAACAATACAAGCATTACAACAAGACACACAATAGTACAATACAATCAGTAGAAATACAAGCCATAGTATAATACAAGGAATAGTACAATGCAAGTACAGGAGTCTTTTATATACTAAAACAAATTAATAATTATCCTGGAAAGTGACTTGAGCACAGTCAATGTCTAGTAAGATGTTCCTTTAAGAGTGATTTGAACTGACTGTGGATAGGGTTTTTTGCTATTGTGCCTGGAAGAGTGTTCCAGAGTTTGGCTATTTTATGTGAATAGAGGGAGTCGCCATGATAGTTGTGGGAGTTGGAAACCTTTAGTAAATGTTTGTTAGAAGATCTGAGAGCTCTAAGATTAGTACTAGGTTGGACTAAGTAGGAGGCAGCAGGGCAGTCACTGGGATGATGGATTATTTTGTGGGCTAGGACTAGTTGATTAAATGATAAAAGGTTGGGGAGCTCTAGCCTTTTTAACTGTGAGAGACCTGAACAGTGGTGAGATCTGTGTGGTTGATTAGTGGCATATTTAGCAATCTTATTGTAACATGATTGTAGGTTGTTGAGGACTGATTTTTGAAGGTTTGTGTATATGAGAGAACCATACAGGAGGGTGGATAGCAGATGTGAGTGAGCAGTGGCTAGCCTGGCATTGGAAGTTAGGAATGGTTTGGCTCTGTATATGGTGCCTAGTTTGATGTGGATGTTTTTGCTAGCTTGAGCAATATGTATATCGAATCTGAGGTTTTAATCTATGATAACACCTAAAAGTTTAGTGTGGCTTGTGAGGACTATCTTGGTTCCGTTTGTGGAGAAGCTTGAGAGGGGGGCAGGGAAGGCTTGGGTTTTTTGTTACTGAAAAGTATAATTTTGGTTTTGTTGAGATTTAAAATGAGCTGGTGTTGAGAGAGGTATGATTCTATGTCCTTAAGAGATGATTGGATTTTTAGTTGGAGTTCTTGGAGTGAGGAGGCAGAGCAGATAAGTTTAGCATCATTGGCATACTGTACAATGGAAGCTAGTTGAGTTGCAGAACTAAGGGCATTTGTGAATATGATAAAGAGAAGAGGACTGAGTATAGAACCTTGGGGTACACCCATGGAGATGGGGAGTAGGGGGGAAAGAGAGTTTTCCCATTTTGTAGCCTATTGCCAATTGGAAAGATAGATATAGAACCAGGTAAGTTATGATGGACCGAGGCCATAGGTTCATAGGTAGGTACTAGGCTATTGGCCCTAGAGCCTATATAAGCCTAGCCAAAGGTACCCTGGCTTTTGCCACCCAAGAAAATTATTTTCCTGTGCCCCTGTCGAGCAGAGCCACAGAAGTGATCCCCGGGGTGAATTTCCTATCTCCCATCCAATCATCAAGATTTTTCTTGAAGAGCGCTAATGAGGAGCTTTGTTTGATATAGATAGGTAGTTTGTTCCAGAGTATGGGAAGTCTCTGAGACAGGAATCTATCCCTCCAGCATGTTCTGTTTATTGTGGTGACAAGGTTTAGGTCCCTAGACCATGTAGCTCGTAGGGATTGGGATTTCTTTAAGTGGAGCATGTCTAAAAGCTCTGGGTTTGACATAGCTTTGTGTGTTAGGCAGAGATCACCTCTGAGTAGGCGATATGCAATGGAGTAAAGCTGCAGTATTTTGAGATGGTCTGCATAGGGCATCTGTTTGAGGCTGGTAATCCTCTTTGTGAGGTATTTCTGTGGCCTTTCCAGTTGTTGTAGATGTCTTGTGAGGTACATACCAAAAGGGGCATTGTACTCTATAATGGGTCTAATGAGTGATGAGTAGAGGGGAACAATGACCTCTTTTTTCCTGGATGACAAACCTTTTGTGATGAGGTGTGCCACGTAGAAGGATTTCCTGACTACTGTGGCGATGTGATTATCAAAGGAGACACTACTGTCCACCTGTGTCCCAAGGTCTCTTATCACACTTTCAGTGTTAAGTAGACTACCACCTATGTGGTAGTTCATGGGTACTGAGTTTTTACCAAAAGGGATGACAATGCAATTTTTGGCATTGAGCTTGAGGCCATAGCTTTGACACCAGGCATCTGTCTCAGCGAGGCCCTTTTGTAGGATGTCCACATCTTTTGGAGTTTTGATTATGGCTCCTTGTTTGCAGTCATCTGCGAACTTCGTTAGCCAGAGACCTTCTGTGTTGGCCTGTACTTCAGAGAAGTAGATACCAAACAGGAGACGACCCAGGACTGAACCCTGTAGTACTCCACTTGTCACTGGTCTGAAGTTGGATTTGGAGTCTGCTACTTTCACAGTGTGGGTTCTGTCAGTGAGCCAGTTGGCAACCCATCTTGTGACATAGGGATTTATACCTAGTTTAGTGAGTTTATCTATAATTCCAGAGTGGGGGATGGTGTCGAAAGCCTTAGCAAGATCTAGATAGGCTGTGTGAACCACCTTACCCTCATCTACGGCTTTGTTGACTGCTTCAAAGAAGTCTATCAGGTTTAGGAGACATGATCTGCCTTTTACAAACCCAAACTGGGTGGGGCCCTGAGTTTGGAGATTACCAATGTCATTGTTTATAGGTTCCATGATGATACGTTCCATAGCCTTGCAGACCACGCTCATTAGGCTAATGGGGCAGAAGTTTCCGGGGTCTGTAGTGGCTCCCCCTTTGTGGAGTGGGATAACTGTCACTGTGCGCCATTCAGTGGGCACATAGCCTGAGGTGAGGCTATGATTGAACATGGTACTTAGGTGGGGTGCCAGTTCATTCTGTAGTTCATGTAGAACACAGCCTGGGATGTCATCATGTCCCATGGATGCTGTGTTCTTGGCTTTGGATAGTGTGTTTTTTACATGTGCAGCCGTGATTACAGGAACTTTGCATTTTTCCAGTATAGAGATGGGCCCTTCAGGAGATGACAGGGGGGTAAAGTTAGCACTGAACCTATCTGCCAGGATGTTGGCAATATCAGTTGGTTCTGTATATTTAGTGCCATTGTGCTGTACCTCAGAGCAGATCTGAGTGTTGCCATTGAGATTCTTGACATAGCTATAGAATGCTTTGTGGTTGTCTTTAGAGTCAGTGGTGATTTTGTTTTCATAACTAGCTTTGGAGGATTTTATGAGGGATCTCAGCTTCTTACTGAGGTTGACCAGGGAGTTTCTCCATTCATGGGATTTTACTCTTTTTTGCAACAGTTTCTTTCTTCTGTTGTAGAGTTTGTTTATGGCAGGGGACCACCAGATTGGCTTCCTTTTTTTGGAGGATAGCATCTTGGTTCTGTTAGGGATTGCACGATCCATGCTTATAAAGTACATTTGTGTAGGATTCAGCAGTCATACCTCTATTGTCCGTCAGCATGGGTGTCGTGAAGTTTGTCACTTCTGTCTTAAGAAGCATGAAGTTGGCTTTGGAGAAATTTGTTACTGTGGTTTCCCTAATGGGGGGTAAGGGAGGGATGTGGATGTCTAGGGTGATTAGCTTGTGGTCGGATCTGACCAACGAGGAAATGACCTCTGGTATGGAGCACTGGTTGCCCATGTTGGCAGTAACCAGGTCTAGGATATTTCTGCCCCTGGTGGGAGTGTGGATAAGTTGATCCATGGCATTGGAATTTATGAATTCCAGACAACGTTGAGCACACGAGTTGGTACATGAGTAGTTTTCCCAGTTAATGGTAGGGTAGTTGAAATCGTCCATTATTAGGGTGTTAGGTTGTACCCTAATATTTTCCAGTGTATTAAGAAATGAGGAGTGGGAATCCTGGGGCATGGTGAGGGATCTGTAGCAAACTACAATTTGGATTGTGGTCTTGCCCAGAGTTAGTTGCACTTGGATAATCTCGGATGCATTATGCTGAGCAACTAGCCTGGAGGTGTGGATATCCTTAATGAATATGGACATGCCTCCGCCTTTAGTGTTTCGGTCCAGGTTAGGTGGCCGAAAGGTGTGGTATGAATTATAGCCTGGCAATGCAGGGGTACTCTCTGGAGCCTTGAACCAGGCCTCTGTCACTACACAGATGTCGATGTTCTCCATTTTAAGGAGTGCCTCGAGTGAGTGCATTTTGAGGTTTAGACTTCTAGCATTGAGTAGCAATACCCTCAGATTCTTCTTGCCTGTACCTGTTAGGGTGGTGAATTTGTCATTTGAACCTTGCCTAAAAAAGGCACTATAGGGGTGGCTAGAGCCTTAGCCAGTATCTGGAATCCCAGGGGTGACAGGTGCAGGCCATCTCTGGCAAAGCATCGTGGTTTGTCGATCATGTCATCCCAGGCAGACAGATACTGGATCCCCTTAGAATGACACTAGAAGCTTAGCCAATTGTTGAAGTCAATCATTTTGTCCTTATACTGTGGTATCATTCTGGGTGATGGCAGGATGCTACTCAGGGCTAGGGTCATACCTGCCTGGGCTACAAGATCGGACTGCTCCTCCATGTCCCTTTTCATGTAGTCCAAGGAGGTACGTCTCAGGTCATTCACACTAACATGGCAATGACAGAGTCATATTTGTACTTGTTGTGGAGTGACCCGAGTGCATGCATTATGTGGCGGATCCTGGCACCCGACAGGCAGCTGACAGTAACTTCCTCCTTGTTTAGCCTGATGAGTGGAACATCAGTGTGCCTGACTACAGAGTCACCTATGACAAGAGTGTTGGGTACGTTGTTATGCCTTATGAGCTGTGGTTGAGTGGCACACTGAGTTTGTGGGCTATGTGGGTTGCTTGTGTTTCTGCTTTGGAGGTCCCTGTTGCTTGGGCAGGTTTTTACTGAGAGCCTCCGCAAATGTAGGTGTGTGTTTTGTGTTTCTATGTGTGTGTTTTGGTGGTGTTGGTTTTGAGGGACTATGTGCTGAGTGTGGTGTGGTGCAAGTGTTTACCTTCTCCTCTTGACTGTCTAGTCCAGTCTTGAGTGAAGAGAGCTTTGCTTCCAGTTTGGCTATATAAGTGCTTCTCTCACAGGTTGTAGTGTTGGGTGGTAGGAGGAGAGGGTTGTCTGTCTACATGAGGCAATTACTGCATTGCCCCAAGATGCCCAGATTCATCAGGTAGAGAGTTTATTAAGGAGTAGCTGGTAAGATGCAGTGACAAAGGCTTTGGACATATCAAGAAAGATGGAAGAAACAAGCTGGCCGTTGTTCCTGTGATGATGGATGGTGTTAGTGAAGGTTAGGAGGGTGGTGCTGGTACTATGTTTAGGTTTAAAGCCGTGCTGAGAGCTGGAAAGGAGGTTATTGTTAAGGAAGTAGTTAATGAGTTGGTTGTGGATGCATTTTTCGAATATTTGGCAAGGGAGAAAGGACGGCTATGGGATGATAGTTAGCTCTTTGGAGGGTCCATCTTTGTGGAGGGGTATAATGTGAGATATTTTCCGTAGCATTGGAACATATTGTTCTTTAATGGAGGGATTAATCAAGACTGAAACAGGGAGAGCAATAAAAGGAGTGACAAGTCTTAGGAATTCATTTGGGAGTTTATCTGCAGCTATGCAGCAAAAGGTTTACGTCTGGTTAAGAGCATCTTTATATATGAAGGAGAAGGCATTGTGATTATCTGGGGCAGGGGTGGGGACAGAAAATGGCTGGGTTGGTTGGTTGTCTAGAAGGGAGGTGACGGTGTTGATGAAGAGGGAGATGAATGGAGATGAAATAGGGTCTAGGTTGTTTGAGGTGTCTGGGTTGAAAAGCTAGTTGATGGATTGCCAGAATTTTTGGGACTTATAATGGTGTTTTGTTGACAAGATAGGAAGTAAGTTTGTTTGTCTGTCTTGATCTGTTTCTTTGTTAAGTTTTTTAGTTGTTGTAAGTTAAGAGGTCAATTTTGTTTTTGGATGTATGGTAAGCTAGCCAGGCTTTATCTCTACACTTCATTAGTATGTTGTGATTGCACAACTTACATCAAATGATTATTTATAATGATAGAATAAAATCAGACAGACTGGATAGTCAGGATGCAACTTTCTAAAGCAAAACAACAACACAGACTTATATTGAGAGGTAAGGAATGCTGACTTCATAATGTACCACTGTTGTATCTCTCTCATTCTATTTCGTTCAACATCATATTCATCAAAACAGGCTAAATCAAGCCAGCACTTTAAAATAGGCATCAGAATAAACAAGGAACACATTCTGATGAGTGCAGCAAACCCCACTGAAATTAATTATTGCAATTTCTGAGGTGATTGCAGGTAAGGAAAAATTACATTTCTGACAGCAGAGTCTGCTGAAAAGATGGGTTTCTAACATGAAAGATAGTATTTTCTGATGTAATAGAGTCATTAAAGCACACTTCTGAGAAACACAATTCAACAGTTTTAAAACCCCTAGTTCACCTCTTGACTGTCTTTTGTCTAGATGTATTTTTCTGCTTTCTAAGCTTCTCTAACAAGAAAAAAACTACAAGAAAACCTTGGCCAAGCTAGAGTTTGCACTGTGTGATTCCATGGATATCTAAAGAATCTAGACTAAACATTTCCAGCAGAAACAAAATCTGGGTTCTATGGCGCTCCACTAAAGACCGTAACAATCATGTTAAATATAAGAATGAGACTAAAAAATCCATTCTACAAGACAAAAAACAATACTACTATAATTTACAGACAACAAACCAGAACAATCTCCAGACATTCTGGACAGGTCTGAATAATCTACTCCATCCTGGAAGAATGTCTACCCCTATCCCCATCGCTACCATTGATAAATCTCCTGAGGATGTCTCAGACAGTTTTAACCACTTCTTTACAGAGACAATTCAAGCCCTAGCTAGCCAACTACCTCCCAGCTCCCCTGGCCCTGACAGTACCACCCCTATAAATCTACTCTCTTTCAGCTTCCAACCAGTGCCCACATCACTTATCCATACCTTGCTCAAAAAATTAAAACCCACCACACTCTCAGCTGATCAACTCCCTGCTGAGTACCTTCAAAAATCAGCTGATGCCATAGCCTATCCAGTATCTATACTAATTAACTGCACCATAGCAGAGGCAAAAATTCCCACCATTTGTAAAACATCCTATGTAATCCCACTACATAAAGGAGGTTCCTCCACTGAATTCTCTAACTACAGACCGATAGCTATACCTTCTCCACTAGCTAAGATTATGGAAAAATGTATACACAAACATGTCATGCACCACTTAACTCAGAATCACCTCATGGCCAATACCCAACATGGCTTCTGTCCACATAACAGCATAACAGCACAACCACAGCCCTACTAACGTTCACTAATACCATTAATAATAATTGTAACAATAATCAAATATCCTCAGCCCTCTTCTTGGATATTTCAAAGGCATTTGACATGGTGGATCACCAACTTTTGATTCACACCCTGCAATCTTTCTGTCTGAATTCCATTGCCATTCAATGGTTTAAATCCTACCTCAGTGGGAGGCAGCAGGCTGTCCTCTGGCAGAACAAGCACTCCAACCTATTACCTAACATCCTTGGAGTGCCACAAGGCTCCATATTAGGACCCCTACTGTTTTCCATCTTTATAAACAACCTATATACAATCATCCTGAATGTCAGCTGCATCCAATACATTGATGATTCCACCCTGATTTGCTCAGCCACATCTCCCTCAGAATTAGTCTGTTACCCAATCCACCTTTAATACTATAGAAACCTGGCTCTCCGAATGTCAATTGTTGCTAAATCCCCAAAAAACTAAAATGCTGTTATTCTCTTCAACACAAAGGTCCACACCATTTACCTTCACCATAAATGCAAAAGATGGCACAATAATCACCCCCGACTCCTCTACAAAACTGTTAGGAGTAATAATTGATAATAATCTAAAATTTGACCTTCATGTAAACCAAACGATCAAAACCATCAATAAAAAACTTGGGTCAATGTATAGAATAAAAGCGGGGTTGGGAGGGTGGCTTAATGGCTAAGGTGTTTGCCTTCCAAACATAAGGTGCAGGGTTTGAGTCTCAAAAGGGATAATTGGCTAGGCTTAAAATGTCTCACAAGGGCAGTTAGCTTAGTACTAAACTATGAACCTATGAACTATAAACCTTCCTAACCCCTCCAACTATGGTTGCCATAGCTCGCTCCCACCTGCTTTCAACACTTTTATATGCATCCCCCCTTCTCTCTAATCTAAATAAAACTGTACTTAATAGACTCTCAAAATGTTACAACCACATTGCCAGGTTTGCCAATGGCCTACCTTTTAGAACACACCATTGCATCAACCTTAAACAGCTTGGGTGGCTAGAACTTCCCAGTCTAATCCAATATAGCCTTTTGATTATGGCTAATAAAATCCTCTGTTATCCAGATAACACACCAGCTCTTAAAAATATGATCACCCCCCACAGCAATCCATGACTGCTCTGATCCTCAAACAGACTACAAATTAAGACAATTAAAATTAACATTGTAGCTGGTGACTCCCTCCTTGCAAACTCTGCAGGTAAAGTAGGGAACCTCCTTCCAGCTAACATTACTTTGCTCTCCTCCCTATCCCAATTCATATCCCAATTCAAAGCTAAACTCAAACAACATCTGGCACTAAACTGGCTTTGCCACTGTAACAAGCCTGGCTAACTCTCACCATGAATGTATATAATCTAGTAATCAAATCACCGTTATGTTTCCCCTGACTATTACCGGGGGTAACTCGAACTTGTGATATTGTCTATTTCATGTTTGCTTATGTCGTTTGTAAATATCTCATCTGTAATATGTCTTCTTTGTTATTACTTATCTGTCTACCTTGGTAATATGCCTTCTTTGTTATAACTTATCTGTCTACCTTGGAGCTTTTCTCCCCAGGCCCCCACTGAAAATGGACATTAATCCAGTTGGACTATCCCGGTCAACAAATGTAAAATAAATAAAAAAATAAAAATAAAACCTCTTGTAAAAGGATTATGGGATATATGCAAATTACCCTTTAAGAACAGCAGGTGTTTCAGCTATATGGGGAGTCTGAATGCCATGACTTGTTCCTTTTTTTATGTCTATTAATTGACAAATTCAGTCCAAGCTTTATTCATCTCTAGCATGGTATATTGTGGCCTCCCCTCCAGCCACTCAGAGAATCTTCATCTATCGAAGGATGTAGCAGAAAAGATTTAGTTAATCAATTTCACTGAATTTGATTCCAATAAATCTATACTGGATTTATAGTTGTGCACTAGAAATATCTCAAACACCTGCTATTCTGCATCACAGTCAAAAATAACTTTGTCATTGATTTTAGCAGAGTTTATTCTAACATAATCTGATTTCAATGTTTTTAATGGTCTGTGAATCTTAGGCTTCAGGTTTAATGGCTGCTCATGTTGTGTTCAAGGATGTGGCCAGCCATGGGCTACATACTCCGTGATGTACTCTTTTTGGAATAATTTACCTATTTTCTGCAGTTAAATGTGTTCCAATTTAAATGCCTTCACAGGTAAATACTAGGTTATCAGTCCACAGACTATTATAAGCCGTGCCAATAACCAGAGGTCTAAATCAAACCTTGTACCTTCTCTCTTTGAGGAAAAGACCTTAACCACTATGTCAACCATGCCACTTTTCACCGGTTAACCATATTTTGTTTTATATTTTTATCATCTATGTTATACTTTAGAACAGCTTTTGTTCCACAATACTGAGAAGGACAAATTATTTTTTTTTTGCTCAAGCCTGTAATTTCAGGAGGATTTTTTTTCAGTATTGAAAAGTTATATTTCATTTTGGAAGTTGGTGTACAATGACAAAGTCCTGGATGTGCCTCTGGTCTTTTTAAATTATTCTTATGTTTATTTTCTGTTTCTGACTGATGAAGTCATGTAAAATGTGTCCTATATTACCATGAGCAAATACTAGGAATGCACAACCTACTGGTTATAGGACAGTTCACACAACACTAGCTGCATTTGTGTAACCCCTAAATTATATATTACCAGCTTTAAATGGCAGGTGACTTTTTTGTGTTATACAACTTCCAAAATGGGTCTAGATACCCTGATGTGAAATGTACAAGTTGTTCTTAATAATTAAAGTTCAGAGAACAGACAGTACTTTTGCATATCTATGGATATTATTAAGGTAAAGTGTAAATTGAAAGTTTCTTAGAGACACTTACCATGTTAGCTTTCAGCTCATTGTAATTCACTTTTAAGTTTCTCGTCCCTAAGAACTGCACATTAAATTTAATTGTAATAAGTATTAACATTAATTCCTAGTTAGATTATACACAGAATCCAATGCATTTAACAAGATCTGCAGTATATATCTAGGTGTATATTCCTCCATATATATTTCTTCTGGGCTGCTGTAAATAAGTGCTATTTTATAATATTGGCTAGACCGATAGCCAAGATCTTAAGGTATTAACATGTTGACCAGGTGGATTAAATAGTTAACATCTGCATATAGTTCTGATGGAAAATTTTGATTGGATTTAATCTGAACAGCCTTCACAAATCAGGGCAGATTTGGGACTGCAGCAGTTTATTACAGGTATATGTATTATACATGGAAAATTGTAAATATCAAAAAGATTAACACTTACTCCTCTGACTTCTTCACATCATATTCGTGACCTAAATTGAAGAACAGTAACTTCCATTAATAGATGAAACAATACATCAGTTGTGCAACATATTGTATCCATTCATTTATTTTCCTTTAACCACATCACCACTTTGTTGCTATTTCTGTGAATTAAACATGCAATAATAGAGCAAAAAACATGTACTACACGGTATCATGTAGCTGTACGTACAAATTTATTTATTGAGATACCAAGCATTTAGAAAGCGATGACTTTTAAAGTAAGTACTTGACATGTATTAGTGAATCTTAAACGAGACCTCTAATATTTCAGAGCATTCTGTTTATTACTGCCTAATTTTGACCTTTATAATATACTGAGATGGTAACATCATACATTCAGTTTTCAGGATGATTTCTACCCATTTTATAATATGAAGTATGCTTTTAACTAAGATAGTTAGGCATAACTTACTAGAAAGCAATAAAGGTAGATGCTGGATGATATGGATGGTAGGAAAATGAATTCCTTTACCCGACTATGTTTTGAAATTTTTCCTATCCATTTAGCTTGGTATTAGTATCCAACAGTGCAAACAACATATAAAAAATGCCATGGTGGCTTCCCATTAAATCACTGTAAGGTAATTCCTTGAAATATGTTGCCTGTACACCATTCACTTGAGTTGTATTTCCTCGGCTGCCTTATTCCATGCATATTGTTTTCTCTAATTGTCTGCAATGTTGGTATATGGACTGACAGGAAAAATAAACTGCTGTTTGCGTTTTCTATTAATCAGAGTAATTTTTGAGTTTGTGTATAGATAGATCAGTAGATAGGTAGATAGATCAGTAGATAGATAGATAGATAGATAGATAGATAGATAGATAGATAGATAGATAGATAGATAGATAAATCAGTAGATGGATAGATAGATCAGTAGATGGATAGATAGATAGATAGATAGATAGATAGATAGATAGATAGATAGATAGATAGATAGATAGATAGATCAGTAGATGGATAGATAGATAGATAGATAGATAGATAGATAGATAGATAGATAGATAGATAGATAGATAGATAGATAGATAGATAGATAGATAGATCTCTTTTTCTCATTTTTGCACAATGAGATGAGGTATCACTTCAAAAGTGGTAATTCTCTAGGGTCTATGTTCACTCTGCCAGGTAGCTAGACCTGCTAGGGTTGTTTTTCCATAGCTCACATACTTGCTTGCACACTCACCCCTGTGCCCAATTTAGAGTTTCCACTCATGGGTTCATAGGTTTATAGGTTGTTACTAGGCTATTGACCACTAGGACTCATACAAGCCTAGTTGCTCAACCCAAATCATTTGGGTCCTGAGTATCATAGGCATCCATACATGGAGATGAGGGGGTCTATATTATCATCTCGAATGCTGACAATGTCGAATTTGATATTGTCGCATCGAGAATGCCAAAAGGGCAGAACATCGAATTGGTAAACAGAAATCTCTGTAAGTGGAGATTTCCATTTACCTCAATGTAGTGCAGTCTCGGAGTTGGTATAGTTAAGTAGCGGGTTGTGGGGGGGGCGCCCCCCTGCCTACACCCTTTAGAATTTTTTTGGGGGGGGTTTATTGGCATTCGAAAATGTAATAAGTCGATAATTTCAGTTCGACTTTTAGTGATTCGACCTATTAAATTTTTGAAATGCTGATATAGACCCGAGATGAGGCATATTAGTAGAGGGAGTAACTCAAGATTTGGGGGGGGGGGTTAGGATACTACTTTTTTTATAGACAGACTCTGTCCATAACAGATGTGGAGCCAGAAAGTTACCAAGGTTTCATTTGAATAGGGTCAGGGATGAACTCATTTTACATGCATGGGGAGCCTATTCCATAGTGCTGAGATCCTTTGTTACACGTCTATCTATCCAGCACATTCCGTTTATGTCACAAGCAAATTTTAAATCCATGGATAAAGTGTTTGTGGTGTTTTTGTTTTGTGCATGTGCAACAGGTCCATCAGGGCTGGGTCTGAAGAAGCCCTGTAAGCCAGGCAAAGATCCCCTTTCAACAGCCTGTAGGAGACTTAATACAGAGACTGAGCCTTTAGGCGATCAGTGTAGGGCAAGGTATTCATATGCCCTGAATTCTCTTTCCCTTTGTGGTATTCCAACTGTTTCAAGTGTCTAGTTAGATACATGCCAAAAGAGGCACTGTATTCAATGATAGGTCTGATAAGGGCCGAGTAAATTGGTGCTATAACTTCCCTGGACCTGGATGCCATACCTATACCTATAAGCTGGGTGACACAGAACGATAGAAGAATTAACTATGTGTTGGTCAAAGGCCAGATTGCTGTCTACGTATGTTCCCAGATCTCTTACTACTGGATTGGATTACTGGTGTTTTATTAATGGACTAATTAACTGGAATTGACAGTTTCCCAAAGGACATCAAAATACATTTTTGGCATTGAATTTTAGGCCATGACTTTCGTACAAGTCATTTGCTTGTGTTAAAGTTTCTTGCAAGATGTCGGTGTCTTCAGGAGACTCTCTAATAGCTCCCAATTTTCACTCATCTGTGAATGTAGTGAGCTACTGGCCTTGAATGTTAGCCTTTACTTCTGAGAAGTAGATGCCAAACAGGAGTGGGCCCAGCATAGAGCCCTAGTGTACTCCACTGGTGACTGATTTCTTGGTGGTGGTGGTCTCACTAATTTTATCTTCTTGGGTCCTGTCTGTGAGCCAGCCAGCAGTTCAGCAAGTTATGCAGGGATTTATGTCTAGCTCAGCTAGCTTGTTAACAATGCTTGAGTAAGTACTGTACTGAATGGCTTGGCTAGGTCAAGATACACAGTATGCACTGTTTTACCCTCATTCATTGCCTTGGTGACCATCTCAAAGAAATCTGACAGATTAAGTAGGCATGACCTTCCCTTAACAAAGCCAAATTGGGGATGGGTCCATTCTCTATAGGTTGCCAATGTCCTTGTTTATTTCCATGATAATTCTTTCCATAGCTTTGGATATTAGACTTGTTAGTCTGATGGGTTTGTAGTTCCCTGGGTCAGTTGATGCTCCATTCCTGTTGACGGGAATTACTATTGCAGTCCTTCATTTACTTAGAACACAGTCTATTTGAAGACTGTAGTTCCACAAAAAGAATAAATCCACGAATTGCAAACTAGTAATGTAAACCTTTTATTCCATAAAGCACTTTTCGTCTGGTTGGATAGCTAGACTTCTTCAGATACAATTAAATGTTCAAAACACAGTATATAACATGAACATCAGTCAGCTGATCCGCCCTACTAATTAGAACAGCTGATCAACATCAACCAATGCATATACATACCCTCACAGCCTAAGCCAAAATGCCTTAAACACACATACCATGAATTATATCTACTTCTAGTTATCTTTTAAGATAATTATATCTATATATTTTTTAAAGAAATTTTTTAAAAACCTTTTAGGGCAGAAATGTATATTATTTTACATAGCAAACATTTTATGATTTTGACATGTTATGTGTATTATATTATATTATTTTATTAAATAGAGTTGTCCCAGTAGGAGTGATGTATGAGTTCTGCATCATTTGTTTAACTATTTTAGTTTGTTTAAATTACATGGTTTTTGAGTATGTACACAATTAAAGTCAGAAACTCAGTTATAGGTATGGTTTCTGACTTTTATACTTTTCGTATAGTATATTAAGTATTTTATAAGTTTTTAGAATGTTTTAGAACATTTATAGATATATAAACTATGACTTAAATTAATAAATATATTAGTAGGTTTTAATTAATTTAACTATATAGCTATAATTATCTTAAAAGATAACTAGAAGTAGATATAATTCATGGTATGTGTGTTTAAGGCATTTTGGCTTAGGCTGTGAGGGTATGTATATGCATTGGTTGGTGTTAATCAGCTGTTCTAACTAGTAGGGCGGATCAGCTGACTGATGTTCATGTTATATACTGTGTTTTGAACATTTAATTGTATCTGAAGAAGTCTAGCTATCCAGCCAGACGAAAAGCGCTTTATGGAATAAAAGGTTTACATTACTAGTTTGCAAGTTCGTGGATTTATTCTTTTTGTGGAGCATTAGTCGGTTTGTTGCTGTTTTTTCCTGAAGACTGTAGTTGAAAAGTGCTCAAGTGGTCCTAATAGGTTGTGCTTTAGACTGTTCAGGAGGCTATCAGGGATGCTGTTAGTACCCATGGAGGTGGTGTTCCTGACTTTAATGAGTGCCCCCAGTTTAGGTAGTAAGTTGGAGGGAATTTCACCTGGTAGAGCTGGGGGAGGGCGAGTGAAGTTTGAGATGAATTTATCAGCAAGTAGATTTGTTATGTCAAAAATGACTGCACAAAGAAAAACTGTAATATAAAAACAACAGAAAAAAACAGCCAGGAACTGTCACCGTGATCAGTGAAGGTGGTACCATTCACCACCAGTTCAGCACACTGAATTTGCTTTTGATGTCCTGAGGACTGGTAAACAGGTTGTTGCTGGTATCCATTATTAAGCGTGTGTGATAACTATCTTCTTTATCTTTCTGTCTTTGCCTTGCAACCTGACAGAGTTTCCTTGCGCCATCTGCTGAGTCACTTTTCAGAAGCTGGTAGAGTGCCTCTGATGCCTTGTTCTTTGGTACTGCAACTGCTCCGTTAGCCTTTTTGTTAGATAACCAGTATTTCTTCCTGACCCATCTGATACATCTTTTCTAAGATTTTTACTGCACACCTTTCTTTCTTTTAATGGCTTCTTGGACTTTTGCATTCCATCACTAGCTTTCCTTATGTACGTTATTTCTGTATCTGGCTTGGCCACATATCTGTTCTATATTCCTCATACATGCTATATTGAAGTGCTGTAATTCTTCATCAGATCCACCTATTTCTTCTTCTTCCTGAGGTGCTACACCCCTGTGTATTTCCTTGAACTCCTGTACTTTCACTCCAGTCAACTTCCAGGTTTTCAGCCTAGTCTCTGTTGACCTTAGAGCCTTTATTGACCACATTTGCACCTGATTGTGGCCAACACTGGTTTATGCTGTGGGCTGAATTTTTCACTAGGAATGACTTGCAATCAATTCTAGTCCAATGTCCTTTCCTTACTAGGAAGAACTCTACTTGAGTTGCATGTTTTCCTGTCTTATATGTGATCTTGTGACTGTCTCTCTTGTTGACCCATGTGTGGGCCATCATTAAGCCATTTACTAGTCAAAAGTCTAGAATGGCTTCTTCTTTATTATTTCTGTTGCCCTACCTATGTGGACCCAGGCAGTCTTCTAATGCTATTTCATCTGTCCTGATATGCACATTCAGGTCACCCATTATCAACACCAAATCATGTTGTCCTGTTTTATTTAATAGGCCCAGAAACTCCTGTCTGAGTGTTCTCTTTTCATCATTATCACAAGCATGCTGCAGACATACGCTGAGATTATGAATAGTGTCCTGTCCTTACACTGGAGTCTGATTGCCATGAGTGTCTCACTAATTCTGATGACATCCTTCATTGACCTCTGAAGCCTCACCCTCACCATAATTCTCACACCATTTCTAGTCTGTTCTCCCCTGAGTAGTGGACTCTGGATTCCAAGCCAAGTGGCTTTGCTGCACTGCCCTTCATTTTGTCCCCTGGATACAGAAGATGTCCAGCCTTCTCCTCACCATCATCTCATCCACTTCCAACAGGTGTCCTGTCAGAAAAAATAGGGACTAAAAGAAGATATAGAAAAGGCTAGACCTAGGAGATGGTTAAAAAAGGTCATCAAGGTAGATGCAGAAGAGAGAAAGAGAGAAAAACAGAGATACTGAGAATATTTAGTCTAAACATGGATAGCTTAGTAGCTAACAGAAGACAACAGATGACACAAGAGATGATTTTACATGTTGTTAGACTTAGGAATGAGGAAAGAAAATACATTTTGAGAGATAGAATGGGGGGTGATTTATTTACAGAAGGAATCACATTCACTTATAATCACAAGTTTCAGTCTGATTTTATTACATCTATCACTGCAGCATCACATTTTGTGTCTGTTGCACCTATCAGTATAGCCTGGCAGTCTGTGTTTGCTACACTTATCACTATAGCATCACAGTCTGTCTTTATTAGACCTATAGTTATAACATCACAGTTTGGGATTTTTATGTCGATAGGGCCGTTTTACCCTAGCTAATAGCCACAGACCAGAATCAAACCCTGTACTCTGTGCCTATGAGGTGAAGACCTTAACCATTATGCCAGACCCACCCACTATGGCATCACAGTCTGTATTATTAGAACTATAATTATAACATCATGGTTTGGGATTATCACACCTATCATGACATCACAGTCTGTGATTGCTATGCCTATCTGTATGACATCACAGTCTGCGTTTGTTATACCTATCTGTATGACATCACAGTCTGTTTGTTATACCTATCTGTATGACATCATAGTCTGTGCTTATTAGACCTATGCTAAATCAAGAAGTGCCTTGCACTCATAGGTTCATAGGTTTATAGGTTGGTACTAGGCTATCGGCCCTAGGGCCTATACAAGCCTAGCCATAACAATTCCCTGGATATTTCTTCCCACATTATTTACTTCCCTAGACCCCTGTCTAGCAGGGTGACTGACGTGATCCCCAGGGTGAATTTCCTATTTCTCATCCAATTGTCAAGGTTCCTTTTGAAGAGGGCCAAGGAGGCGCTCTGCTTGACATGTATGGGCAGTCTATTCCAGAGTATGGGGAATCTCTGGGTGAATAACCTATCCCTCCAGCATGTTTTGTTCATTGTGATGACAAGGTTTATATCCTTGGAGCATGTGACTCTGAGGGATTGGGATTTCTTTAAGTGGAGCATGTCCAACAGCTCAAAGTTTGACATGGCCTTGTATGTTAAGCAGACATCGCCTCTGAGTAGACGATATGCCACAGAGTATAGCTGGAGCTTTTTTAGATGGTCAACAAAGGGCGTCTGCTTTAGGCCTGTGATTCTTTTAGTGAGGTATTTCTGCAGCCTTTCCAGCTAATGCAGATGTCTTGTGAGGTACATACCAAATGGGGCATTGTACTCTATAATGAGTCTAATGAAGGATGAGTATAGTGGGAGAATGACCTCCTTTTTTCTGGATGAAAAGTCCTTAGTGATGAGGTGTGCCACACAGAAGAATTTCCTGACTGTTGTGGCGATGTGGTTATCGAAGGTGAGACCACTGTCCACCTGTGTCCCTAAGTCTCTGATCACATGTTTGGTGTTTAGTGTACTGCCACTTGTGTGGTAATTCATGGGTACATGGTTTTTCCCAAAGGGGATAACTATACAGTTGTTGGCATTAAGCTTGAGCCCATGGCTCTGGCACCAAGCATTTGTTTCTGTAAGGCCCTTTTGTAGAATATACACATAATTTGGGGATTCAATAATGGCTCCCAGTTTGCAGTCATCTGCAAACTTTGTTAGCTAGAGTCCCTTATTGTTGGCAAAGTAGATGCCAAACAAGAGCGGTCCCAGGACTGAACCCTGAGGTACTCCACTTGTCACTTGCGTGGAGCTGGATTTGAAGTCGGCTACTTTTACAGTCTGGGTTCTGTCAGTAAGCCAGGTGGCAACCCATCGAGTGATGTAGGGATTTATGCCCAGCTTAGTAAATTTATCTATAATTCCAGAGTGGGGGTGGTGTTGAAGGCCTTGGCGAGGTCCAGATAGGCTGTGTGGACTGCCTTACTCTTGTCCACAGCTCTAGAGACTGATTCGAAGAAGTCATTCAGGTTCAGGAGACAAGATTGGCCCTTCACGAACCCCCAACTGGGTGGGGTCAAGTGTTTGAAGGTTGCCAATGTCTTTGTTTATAAGTTCCATGATAATGTATTTCATGCCCTTGCAGATCAAGCTCATCAGACTGATGGGACAGTAGTTCCCAGGATCCAAGGTGGATCCCCCCCTTGTGGAGTGGGATAACTGTATCTGTGCACCACTCAGTGGGCATGATGCCTGAGGTGAGGCTATGATTAAACATGACACTTATGTGAGGTGCCAGTTCATTTTGTAGTTCATGTAGTACACGACTCGGGATGTCATCTGGTCCCATGGATGCTGTATTCTTAGCTTTGGAGAGTGTGGTTTCTACCTGTGTGGCCATGATTACCAGAATTTGGCAATCTTTGGTATTGAGATAGGCCCTTTGGGGGTGAGAGGGGGGTGAAGTTGGCACTAAATCGATCTGCCAGGATATTGGCAATATCCTTGGGATCAGTATATTTAATGTCATTCTGTTGTAGCTCAGAGCATCTCTGAGCATTGCCATTTAGATTCTTGACATAGTTATAGAATGCCTTGTGGTTGTCTTTGGAATCTTTGGCAATTTTATTTCCGTAACTACCTTTGGAGGATATTATGAGGGACCTCAGCTTCTTACTGAGGCTGGTGAGGGAGTTTTTTGCATCCTGGGATTTTCCTCTTTTTTGCAACAGTTTCTTTCTTCTGTTGTAGAGTTTGTTTATGGCAGGGGACCACCAGATTGGCTTCCTTTTTTGGAGGAGAGCATCTTGATTCTATTTGGGATGGCACGATTCATGCACGAGTGGATGTGCTTGTACAGTGCCTTAGTGTAGGATTCAGCAGTCAAAGTTTCAGCTCCCGTCTGCATGGATGTCATGAAGTTTGTCACTTCAGACTTGAGTAGCATGAAGTTGGCTTTGGAGAAGTTTTTTATGGAGGTTTCCTTACTGGGGGGGAGGAAAAACATGCTTATCAAACTGCTCTGTGAGAGATTTTCTTTCATGTTATGAGGAGTAAAGTGTTGCAGGCAGAATGA
Source organism: Protopterus annectens (assembly GCF_019279795.1). Classification (NCBI taxonomy): domain Eukaryota; kingdom Metazoa; phylum Chordata; order Ceratodontiformes; family Protopteridae; genus Protopterus; species Protopterus annectens. The sequence goes on along the minus strand of NC_056729.1, from coordinate 1,730,473,143 downwards.
TGTGCACATACCTAAAGACAGTGTTTGTTTCTGTACATGTGTTAACTGGTAATGTCTGGTTGGGGTTATGTTTCAACTGGAAAACTGTGGAAAATGGTCTACAGACTTCAAACTGTGCAAACTACCTTGTGCAAAAATATTAAGAGCATGTGCATGCAGCAATGTTCAATAAATTAACAAATAACAAGGAAAAGAAACTTAAAAGTTATAACGTTACAAAAAGTGAAAAAGAATGCATAGCAAGAAACAAATGAGTGACAGTTAAATCAGTGCGACCTGGTATTATCCAGAGGCTTAGAATATTACGACATGCTGAGTGCAACATGCCGATTAACTTAAATGAGAAAAAGTAGCACAAGTCGGGAATAGTATGTAGTGAGGTGAGAACTCTGAGAAGTATCACTGAATAACAATGCAATTATGGGGGCATTTTCTACAAAAGTTCAAGCAATTGACATAAAGCACATAAATATATTCCTTCCAGATGTGGAATATATCAATTTATTTAAGATGCCTCCAAAGAGTGCACAGAAAATAAGGCACTAATCATGACACAGAGCAGGTTCGCTCAGCAAATATCAGTCTCATGCATACCCTCGCGTTTTCTACAGGGTCTTTAAAGAAGAAGAAAACAAGGTGAAAGAAGCCTTGCCTAGGATACGTATGGTAGTTTTTTTTTCAAACCTGGGACCAAACGATAATCAGGAAACACCACTGCTTGTTACTTCTTTTTTTTTTTAAATCAACTATTAGTACCTTAAGGAAAGGAATGTGAAAGGGCGGACACTGAAATTTATCTAGTCGTTTTGGACCTTTTTTTCAGCTACAAACTGGTCCACAAGCACACTGGTAAAAGCAATAAAAATGGCAACTTTAGTGCAGGCAGTCAACCAACGTGCCCTTTTGGAGATGGGAGGAAAGTGGATTATCCTGTGAAAACCTACACAGATGTGGAAAGAATATACAAACACCAGACAGATAGTTAACATTTAGGAGTGAACTACATACTGAGACAATGAAATAGACTGGTTTATAAAGATAGATACAGAGTAAGAAATGGCATTTGCAGCAAGTTTAAGGTATGCACTGGGTAGTTGATCATGACCTGTTGAAGAACATTTCAGTTTAGCTAGGAGTTTTTTTATATAGTTGGTTTGTTCATAGGTTCATAGGTTCATAGGTTCATAACTAGGCGCTATCTGCTAGGGGGTTATAAGCCTAGCCAGAATGTGTGTTTTGCTTTTGCCACCAATTTTTTTTTTATTTTTTGCTATGCCCTTTTTTGTGGTTATACTGTGCCTCTATCCAACAGTGAGACACAGAAGTAACAACCGGTAATCTCTCATCCACTCATCCAGATCTCAAAGAGAGATCTTGAAGAGAGTCAATGAGGGACTTGCCTAACCTGGACTGGGATTTTTATCCAGAGTGGAAGGAACTCTCTGGTTATGAATCTGTCCCTCCAGCATGTCTATTTATTTTTCAGTGCTGTTCAAGTCTCTCGATGGGATTTGGATTGATGGGATTTGGATTTTCTTTCCCACATTGACATGGCTTTACCGGGTTGGACATGGCTTCTCCACGATCTCGTATGCCATCGAGTAGAGCTGAAAGAGTAGAGCTGGAGTAGAGCTGGAGTTTTCTTTAACCCCTTTGATCCTGGCATCTGTTTGAGGGGTTTGATCTTCTTTGTGAGGTTACTTTGGGGGTCTTTCCTGTCCTTGCAGGTGTCTAAGGTATACATTACATCCCAAAGGGGCTAAGAGGCACGTATGAAGAGGCATGATGATGAGTGATCTAGATGTGATTACTTCATGATTAGTGATATTTTGTGATTAGGGTGGGCTATATAATGGTTTTCTAAAATGTTTTGGCCACATGGTTGGCAAATGAGAGATTGCCATCAACTTGGGTCCTTATCCCCCCACCCTAATAATTGTATTACTTTATTTTACAAAGGGGATGACTATACACTTTTTTTTGTTTTAGCTTGAGGGATGACTATACACCAGTTGTTGGTTCTTGGCTGAGGCCCTTGAGGATGTGCTTGTCTGTCTGAGAGAGGCCCTTTTGGAGCAGTTTGCAGTCATTCTGGAGAGTCGATTATGGCACCCAGTTTTCCGTGGCTGCTAACTCTCACTTGGATATACCTTCTCCGGGTCCCAGGACTGAGCATGCCTGGACTGACTTACAGCTCTTGTAACTGGTGACAAGTCTCTTGTGGTGACTTTCCCACTAACCATGTGGGTTCTGTCCAGTTTGCCAACAGCAATTCTAACATTGTCATTATGTGATTTTGCAGGTTATCTTATCTATCTAGTGTGGGGTGGTATATGAGGGAAGGCTTATAGTAGGTCCAGGCCGGCTGTGGGAATTGGTATCAATGGCCTTTGTGACTGTTTCTAAAGGGTGTGGACCACCTTCCCTCGCCAATGGCCTTGGTGACTGTTTCAAAGAAATCAACCAGGGTTTAAGAGGCAGGATCTGCCCTTAACAAAGCTTTTTATGAGGATCAATCCTTTAGCTTCCTAGGTTTCAGGCTTTATATTATGGGTTCCATGATGATCCTTTCATAGCTTTGCAGACCAAGCACTACAGGGGCACTGGGGCACTTATTTTCCACACTCCTGCTGGGCACCACAGATTGGAGAGTAGAGTGTGGTTTGGGTTTTGCTTTTTTTTTTTTTTCACAGCACATCTTGTAGACTGAGATTGAACAGTAGTTTTATGTTTGGGGGTAGCTCTGTTGAGTCTTTTGTAGGATCTAGCCCGACATCTCACCTGGTCCCATTGATGCTGTGTTTTTTGCTTTGGAGAGGTTAGGTGGGCTTTGATGATAGGGGGAGTCAGCAGGGGCTGTGTGGTGGGTGTAGGATTTTTTGTGTTTTTGGGGAGGGGAGTGATTTTTTGTAGGAGTGGGGGAATTAGCTCTGTTGTTGGGTGTAAATAAATTTTTTAGGATATATTTATTCTCCTGTTGCATTTTCCAAGCTATCCTAAACACCTTTAAATGTGAAGTACCCCTTTTTTTTGCCTATTTCCTGTAGTGTATACTTGCTTTTTTTTGGCCTTTTTATTTTTTACAAGTGCCCTCCTTTATTTGTAGTTTTGCTATGATCAACCTTCAGGGTTTTTATTTTTGCCTTTGGGAGCTTTTTGCTTCTATTTATTTGGATGTTCCTGTTTCTATTGTATAGTTCCATTATGTTGGGATGCACATAGAAGGCATTTATATTCTTTTCTGCATTTTGGGCTTTTTGTTTCCCTTGAAGGATTCCACCTCAGTTTTGAGGAGAGTTTTTGAGAGTCTGCATTTGTTTTTCCAGTTTTTTCTGTGGTTTTTCAGGGGTGGTTTGGGGGGAAGGAATTGTTCCCAGAGTGGTTATCCAGTTTGAAATTGGATTTCTGGGCTGGGCAGGGGTGGTAGAGTGGAGGTCTGGGTGGGGTAGTTTGTGAGTTTCCCAGTGAGATCAGGTTCAGTATTCTTTCCCCTGATTGGAGTGGTAAATGTTGTTCCATAGCATTTGAGGGCTAGGTTTTAGGAACCTTTGGGTAGTTGTGTTGGAGCTTGGGTAGTTAAGTCGTTCTATGTTTGGGTAGTTGAACCTAAGCCCAGTTGGTCCTTGTTTCAGTGGTGTTCAGTGGGGTTTAATGCTTCAGCAAGGCCCTGTGGTGTGGTGCCAGGCTATAAACTGGAAGTTTTCCAGTGTTCTCAGGAGTGGCAGTTGGTGGGGGTGTGGTTGAAGGGCAAGGAGGTGTGGGTCTTTTGTGGAGCCCAGAGTTTTTGTTGTATGTTCTTTCTTTGTGGTTAGTTTTTCCTGCTTTGTTTGTGGAGGGGTGTCCAACCTGGGTATGTGGAGGTATGGCCTGAATTGTGTCTGGTGCTTCTCTTTGAACCCATTTTCCAAGTTTGGTGTGAGAAATCGAAATTGAGGTATGCTCTGGGAGTGCTGGGAGCTTTCGGAGCCTTGAGGTTTGTGGCTGTTTTCTATGCTATATCACGATGTTATTCTCTTAGGTTTTGTACCTTGAGCCTTGCCTAAAAAGGCACTATAGGGTGTAAAGAGCCTTTATTATCCTCTTAGAGTATGGAGCTTTCCCAAAGCGCATCCTGGGCAGGTGTTTTTGAGGCTGGCAGCATAAAGGCTTTAGGGGCTGAAATCCCTTTGGACACATCCTATTAGTTTTTTGAATGATGAAATTGTATGGAATGAAAACTGAAGGAATCGGAATTTTCTTCAGGAGTACTACATAATGATAGTAGAGAGTTGTATTTTACAAGTGACAGTATGGCATTAACAAACATGGCATCTCTTTGAAAATTATGTTTAACTAAGGGATCAGGTGGGAACGGCGAGTGCAAGATACAAACGTTTTTATAAACAATATACTTAGCAGTATCATAATATGGTTATGCAATACAGGATTTACCCATTGCTGGTACGGTTGTGGCAGTAGGACGCCAATTAGTATGTGTTACTTTTATATTATGAATTTTAATTTTGCTGCGCACGTCTATCCTGATTTTAGTATGAATTAAAGGTTTCAAAAACTAAGATACAAAAAAATACAAGTCACCACTAAACAGGCAGGTTTAATATGTTAAGTTATGAAATGTTAGTGGTTAAAAAATGTTGGTTGGTTTAATAGTTACACTCAAAGTTGCAGCAAGGGTGGAACAGGATGTGTGGCTGCCCCAGATGGAGTTAATGGGTGTGATCTTCATATTAGTGTAGGCACAGATCAGTTCTCAAGCTGTCCTGAAAGAGTACTTGCATTAGCAGTATAGCATTTAAACATCTGTGTTTATGACTGTGACTTCTTAAATGACATTGTGTTTTTTCTGGTGAACTGTAGGAAGGTGTTTTTTGCTACAGTTTATTAATGTTCCTAAAACTATTTCAGAATGAGGCATTATGCAACTACATAATATTTAGTATAGACTTGAAGACTTTTTTCGCTCCTGAGCTCTGATCTGAGGGGAGCACTGGCAAAATGAGGCATTACCCACAATGCCAGACAGTCTTGTTTTGCCTCTGAATGCACTGATTTCAGAGTGGCCACTGAACTGTTTTCATAAAAATTATGACTTTATAATGGATGCGCTGATTGCTTTATTCATTCAGCAGTTACATTTTTCATTGTATAGTAGGACTTATTCTATAATAAAGTGCTGCAACTTGTTGGGACAGGATGTTCAGAGTAAGAAAGGCAAACAGTACTGGCACCAACATGTGGATTTCATTATGGAAGTTGTGCAACTGTTGCAGGACTTCTGTTTCAAGGAAATGGTTAAGCCAGAATAATTTATAATCATCAAAGTGTTATATCATTAAGCAGTAACCCATGACTGGGAATGGGTAATGCTGGATTTACCCACTGTTGGTGTAACCTATGACTGTGTGTGAGTAATGTTGGATTTAGCCACGGTTGGTGTAACCCACGAATGGGTGTTTGTAATGTTGGATTTACCCAAGGTTGGTGTTGTGAAGCCCTAGTGATCAAACAAAGCCAACCGCGGGTAAATACTGCATTATCTCACTCAGGGGTGGATTACTGCTATTATAGAATTACATTATACATTCTTCCACCATTTCTGATGTGCTGTGCGAATTACGTTCCCACACTTGCACAGTACATCAGTGCAGTGCAAGGAAGGCAACAGAGAAGAGAGAATCTCCATTGCTGTTTTTTTTTACCTGGATTTTACAAAAGGCAGCCTAAATGCAAGGAAAATCAAGTATGTTTCTGATTATTTATTTTTGCAGAATTATTTATTTTTGCACAATATACTTGACTTTTCTCGTATTTTACTCTGCTATAAGCAAATGCCAATAGAAAAGTCTGTCCGCTCAATGGTACTTCAGCAGATAGACTTTTTCTGTTGGTATATGCTTGATTTCCAACAGTCACACTGGATGGGCTGTCAAATCAGCGTGCACGTTTTTGAATAACAATGACCCATTATTGTATAGTTAATCCATATTAAGACTGAATTTCACTAAAGCTTAAATCACAAACAGTGGCAGTTACCTACCTAAATGGCAATGTTTCTACAGTTTCCTACTTAAATGACAGTGTTTCGATTACTTTAGAAATCACTAGGGTGTGGTACGCTGTAAGTCCACCTAACTTGGAGATGTGCAAATGAAATATATCCAGTTTTTGTACAGTATGAAGCTTTTTTGTATAAAAAAAAAACATTGTATTTAGGATCCATAGCAATATAATTGTCCAAGACCACTCTGTTATTTTCAGGACTAAATCATTACATCTAAAATGGGTAGCAGGAAAGTTATCCAAATCTGCTATTTTTAAATGCCATATATTTACAGTAATTAGATCAGTCTGTCCTCTCTGAATTACAGTTGTTGGAACTAAGATTATTGCATGTTACAGAAAGGGCTGTTTTGCTGAAAGGAGAGCAAAACTGGAGTAGCTTACCTGCATAACAGCCACAACTGCAACAATGTATCAATGTATGCTTGAACAAACTGTGCATTTGTATCAATAAAGTGCCAGGATCACTGTTTCCATGAGGCACAGTGACCTCAGACCTTATTATTTTAAGTTGCACACTGCAGTGAAAACAGTCCTCTGCATTGCATTGTGAGCATTTGCTGTATAATTATTTAAGTATCACTTCAAGTATGTTTTATTGTTAAGACAACATTTAGAGAAATAATACGTAGACTTGACAAAGCCATTCCTAGTACAGGTATTCTGCACTGGAGAATTATTTTCCCCACCAAGGTGCAAGGACGTTAGAATTAACTGCAGGGGGTGTTGAGGCCTCAGTCTCCCATTTTAGGGTCTGGAGGCCTTGACTCCACATAAAACAAGGATCTTAGCATTCCATTTTCTTTCAGTTTGAAAGCCCCATTTTACTTGTTGGCAGTAGAGTAACTTTCCATAGTTCATAGGTTCATAGGTGTGTACTAGGCTAATGGCCCTGGAGCCTTTACAAGCCTAGCCCATAGGATTATCCTGGCATCATGCCACCCGACCTTAGTTCCCATTGCTTCTGTCAAGTAGAGCCACTGGAGTGATCCCCGGGGTGAATTTTCTATTTCCCATCCACTCATCAAGATTTCTCTTGAAGACAGCTAGTGAGGTGCTCTGCTTGACATGTATGGGAAGTCTATTCCATAGCATGGGCAGTCTCTGGGTTATGAACCTGTCCCTCCAGCTTGTTCTGTTGATTGTGGTAATGAGGTTGAGGTCTCTGGAGCGTGTAGTGTGGAGGGATTGGGATTTCTTTAGATGTAGCATTTCTAACAGAGCTGGGTCAGACATGGCTTTGTAAGTCAAGCAGAGATTGCCTCTAAGTAGGTGATATGAGACAGAGAATAGTTGGAGTTTTTTTAGTCTGTCCATATAGGACAAGTGTTTAAGGCCTAAGAGCCACTTTGTGAGGTATTTATGCGGCCTCTCCAGTTGTTGTAGATGTCTAGTAAGGTACATGCCAAATGGGGCATTGTACTCGATGACTGGCCTAATGAGGGAAGAGTAGAGGGAGACAATGACCTCTTTCTTCCCGGATGCAAAACCCTTAATAATGAGATGTGCCACATAGAAGGACTTTTTCACTACAGTGGCTATGTGGTGGTCATAAGAGAGGTTGCTGTCAACCTGTGTTCCCAGATCTCTTATGACTCATTCTGTGTTCAGTGGACTACCATCGATGTAGTAATTCATGGGGACCAGGTTTTTCCCAAAGGGGATGACGACACATTTTTTGGCATTGAGCTTAAGGCCATGGTTCTGACACCAGTCATTGGTCTCAGTGAGGCCTTTCTGTAGGATGTCAACATCACTTGGAGAGTTAATTATGGCTCCCAACTTGCAATCATCTGCAAACCTTGTCAGCCACAGTCCCTTCGTGTTGGCCTGAACTTCAAAGAAGTAGATACCAAACAGGAGAGGACCCAGGACTAAACCCGGTGGGACTCTACTCGACTGGTCGACAGTCTGACTTGGAGTCAGCTACTTTCACACTGTGGGTTCTATCTGTCATCCAGTTTGCAACCCACCTAGTGATATAGGGGTTGATGCCTAGTTTAGTGAGTTTTTCTATGATTCCTGAGTGGGGAATGGTATCAAAGGCCTTGGCCAGATCAAGGTAGGCTGTTTGAACCACGTTGCCTTCATCCACAGCTCTGGTGACTGACTCAAAGAAGACAACCAGGTTGAGCAGGCATGATCTACCCTTCACAAAACCAAACTGTGTGAGATCCAGAGTTTGGAGGTTCCCTATATCTTTATTTATTAGGTCCATGATGTTGCGTTCCATAGCTTTGCATATTAGACTTGTCAGGCTAATGTGGCGATAGTTCCCAGGGTCTGTAGTCGCTCTTCCTTTGTGGAGAGGGATGACTGCAGCAGTGCGCCATTCAGTAGAGACAAAGCATGAGGTGAGGCTGTGACTGAACAGAGCACACAGGTGAGGTGTCAGTTCACTCTGTAGTTCATGTAGAACACAGACAGGGATATTGCCAAGTCCCATAGAAGCTGCATTCTTGGCCTTGGACAGAGCTGTTTTAACCTGTGCAGCAGTAATACTGGGTGCCTGGGAATCTACTGGTATTGTGATTGGTCCTTTGGTGGGGGAGAGAGGGGTAAAATTGGCACTGAATCTGTCGGCCAGTATATTGGCAATATCTCGACTGGAGAGATTAATTTTGGCATTTTGTCATTTCCAGCAGCATGCTTCATCTTTGACTAGCAAATCTTATCATAGTCAGAATTTTCCCTAATTAATAAAATGCTGTACTGTAACATCTTCATTATAACTTAAGGAACTAGAATTCTAGAAATGCAGCTTTTATTTGCCTAAAGTGGCCACGTGTGTCATGGTACATGATATGAAATTTAGATACTCCCATGATGTGATTTTGTAATCTAAATGAGCATGAGTGTTTCAGGACAAAAGAAAACATTTGAATATATCTGGTCAGAATGTCTGTATGGCTATCAAGGCAAACGTGATAGACTGAGTCCATTTATGATTCCCCTTCCCAGGCTGACAACATTACACTGAGACAGTATAATGCTACCAGCAACCCTGTGTTGTGCCTTAAACTCTACAGAATCAGCGGATGAGCTTACATTTTTCAGCATTGCTTTTGGCATCTCCTGTCTCAATATGTTAAAATAATATTTGCAAGAATGAATTGTAATTGCTTCAACTAGGATTTGATTATTGTTATAATAAATGAAATATATTACAAACCTCTCCATTAGTATATGTGTGTGTGTGTGTGTGTGTGTGTGTGTGTGTGTGTGTGTGTGTGTGTGTGTGTGTGTGTGTGTGTGTGTGTGTATACATAGATCAACCATTAAAACAAAAAAGTCTGACTTGTTCAAGCAGATTTTGTTGTTCTAGCATAAAAAGACAGGTCAGTGAAAATTCAAGATGAACAAAGCAAAAATCTATATGAATAGCCACACCATTATGCAAGGAAAACAATATATTGTTGTCTTAAGCTAATATGCAAGATACATATCAGTATTATGACCTTGATATGAAGTCCCTTTTAAAGAGAAGGGCCTCTGGGTCTTGTTGTCTTCAGAGTCTCCCTGAACAACAGCTTTACAAATAAACACTGAGAAATTATAATCTGTTATGCTCAGTAATATGGTTATAACTGTGTTCGTACCATCTGATTACATCAGATTATTCTTTATCAAGATCTGCCCCTTATCCTCCTCTGGAACCTAGGTTGATAGGTAATTACTAGGCTAATGACCACAGGGGACCTTTTTAAGCTAGCCATGCTTTCCAAATGTAAGAGTTAAACCATGTACCTTAACCAACAACCCCAAAGAAATGTAGGAACACTGAAGCAGAGGTCAAATTAGAACCTGCAACCCTGCATTCAAGAGGAAAACAGCCAAGCCTCAGTACAAAACAGTGTATCATAAATGCCAGTAAGTCAAAAGCCATGCTATTTGGCATATAATTCCAGAAAACAAAAATGAGCAAGTAGAAGGCAAAGGAGTTGCAGAGTGCAAACCATCCTGTGGTATATAAAAACACCACCAGTCCCATAGCAGTGAAATTAAAGTTTTATTGAAGAGCACAAATTTCACTGAGCGTGTAAGTGCATTCATTCCTAATCTGTTAGGGAACTTCATTAGGCTTGATGGTATTACACAAGAAATTATATCAAAAGGATGAATACAAATCATGGTCAAACTAAGCTCTCAGTAACAAACTCTGTTGCTTCATGCTTCTTGCCTCAGTCATGCGAAGGGGACATCATTGCTCATTGCTTCGGTGTCACACACTCTTCAAAGTTGGATTCACTATTTGTAAAGCAAGGTGAAGGCTAACATCATCAACAATGCAGTGCCCACCTTTGGCCACCTTATTTCACCCAAACTAGGATACTATGTCTTATGTTTCACTACTGGGGAAACACTACTTATCAGATCTCCAAACACACACACACACACACACACACACACACACACACACACACACACACACACACACACACACACACAGACAGGGACACACACACACACACACACACACACACACACCAGACAGAACACACACACACACACACACACACACATGCTTACACACACACACACACACACACATGAGCATACACATGCATGTGCTCACACACATGCTCACACACACACTCACACAGACAGGCACACACACACACACACAATACACACACACACGCTCACACACACTCACTCAGATAGGCACACACACACATGATACACACACACACACACACACACACACACACACACACACACACACACACACATGCTTACACACACACACACACACACACACACACGAGCACACACACATGCTCGCGCTCACACACATGCTCACACACACACTCACACAGACAGGCACACACACACACACACGCTCACACACACTCACTCAGATAGGCACACACACACACACGATACACACACACACACACACACACACACACACACACACACACACACACACACATGCACACACCTAATGTTTTGATAACTTTTGTCACCTTTTGTGTCAGTCAGTTGTATCCTGCTTCACTGTAATGTGTGATGTTCTTAACCCAATATGCTCTGTGTCTTCGATTACTCACATGTACCTATCAAACATATTATGTTATGCTGCTGTGAACGTATATTATTAGTGATCACTTTTTGATCTAGGCACTCACTGAAATAGGACTATTACCTCAGTTAAAAAAAACAAAACAAGGAGAACACGATGGAAGGAGAAGCAGTGGGAACAGCAAAGAGTAAAGGGACCTGCAGGTAATCACAGCAGATGACCTGCAGGTAAACAAGACACATGACTGAGTAATGAGGAGGGCTGTAGAATGAAGGATATACGGGAAAAGATGTCACAAGCAGAAAACAAGAATGTATTAGGCATTTAGATAAACATTTAGATAAAAGAATGATGTGAGTGGCTTATCTTTGTGAGGGTGAGAGGCATGGGGAAATGCACATGTTTAAGGAATCCATACAGACGATGAGGATACAATGTTTCAAAATTACAATGTTTCAAAATAAGAGAGTTCTTTCTTTCTTTCTTTTTCTTACTTTTTCTTACTTTGTTTCTCTTTTTTAGCTCTGCTGACACATGACTGCATGGCCAGACATGAGACGAATAGGATCATCAGATCTGTGGATGACACCTCTGTTATAGGCCTGGTCAAAGACAGAGAGGAGGAGGCCTACAGGAACGGGACTGATCAGCTACTGGTCTGGTATGACAACAACCATCTAGCACTGAATGTCAGCAAGACAAAGGAGTTGGTTGTTGATTTCAGAAGATCTCAAGTACCACACAAACCTCTAGTGATGAAAGGGACGACAGTGGAAAGGGTCAAGAGTACAAAGTTCTTGGGTGTTCATCTCACACAGAGAACTTATCCTGGTCAGTCCATGTATCCAGCACAGTCAAAAAAGCTCAGCAACACTTGCACTTTCTAAGGAAACATAAGAAGGCAAAATTACCAAGCTCCATACTTCAGACCTTTTATAGGGGCACCCTTCAAAGTGTCCTGACCAATAGCATTGCAGTCTGGTATGGGAGCTGTAACAATCAGGATTGGAAAGCTCTCAAGAGAGATGTAAGGTCGGCAGAAAGAATCATTGGCACCTCCCTTACACCTCTGGAAGATCTGTACACATGCATATACATTGACAGGGCCAAAAAGACTTCAGTGACCCAGTGCATCCTGACAGTGGTCTGTACACTCACCTCTCCTCAGGCAGGAGATACAGAAGCCTGCACTGTAAGACCACCAGACTAAATAACAGTTTATTTCCACTCTCCATTAAACTGTTGAACTCTTGGGGAAAAATGAACCAAGACATCTGTTACTTAACTAGCCTATCAAGAGGCTTATTTTATGGATGTCCAATAACTAAGTGCAAAACTAAGGTAGCTCACCTACACACTGAAGGACTGTAAAGTGCAATATACAAAATATGCAATAATTCAGTCTAATCATAGATATGCTGCTATTGTTTCAATTTCACTTTGACAATATTACCTGCATATTATTCTTGTCTTTTTTGTCTGCTGTTCTGGGATGGGTGTGGGTCACTGCTGTCCTACTTTACTTACTAATTGCTACTTATTAAATTTCTACTGTGATATTTTATTACTTTTTCTCTGTCTATATGTGCAACTGTTTCCTGCACTGAGAACGAAGCATTGTAGTTTTGTTCAGCAACACTGCTGTGTAGTTCTGAATGACAAAGTTTTCTTTGACTTTGACATTGACTTATAGGGATGGGGTTTGACATAATGGCTAAAGTATTTGCTTTATTGAAACAAGGTGCAAAGTTTGATTTTCAGGTGGAATAATTGGCTAGGCTTAAAATGGCCCATACAGTCAGTTAGCCTACTACTAACCTATGAATCTATACATTTCTTAGTAATCAATATTGTTTAAAAATGACATAACATCGTCCTCTCACTGAATTTCTCAAAAGTTATTATTGCTAACTTATCAGATTTGTAAATCTCTGGATGTACATATTTTATTGTCTTATTAATCGTATAACTGCATATTTTCAGAACTAATGTACATACAACTGGAACTTATCTCCATGGGCTTCCCTGTAAATGGGCTTTTGCTCAGTGGGCCTTTTCTGGTTCATAAACATTAAAATGAAATGATACGTGTAAGACTCTGTTATTGTAGAACACGCATGGGTCATTCATGCAGATGATTATGGCTACATGTTCACAAGCTTCACTATGCAGTGCTGGGTTTGAATCCCTCCTCTTCATTTGTTTATTGGGCAACTCTGAGCAAATGACTAAACAACACAGTATTCATGTGCCACCACAAAAATGGGCCGGAACTGAGTCCACAAAGGTATTAACATAAACCTAAGCTGCTGTTTAAGTAGGTTTCAGTGAGGTATGAAACCGACAGAATAAGATGACCAAGTACCGCTGGGGACAATCAGAATGTGTATTTCTTTGAAACATTCTAATTGTCTGTTTCTGACTGTACCTGTATGTCAATCTTTGTCTGCCAAAAATCAGTTAAGGTAACAGATGTTTTGTACATGCATTAAATATTTAGTATCTAAAATATGTATTTTATTTATTTTAGAAGCATGAAGATCCAGATATGAGCAACATGAATTAGAACAAAAAATTCACATTAAAAAAAATCATGTAAGTTTTCTTGTCAAAGAGTTATGAATACCAAAAGTAACTCTTTTAAGATATAGAATGCATCTCTGGACTGATTTACATATGCTAATGTGATTGAAGGTTATCAGGGAATTAAACTTGTCAGAGTGTCTAGAGGAAAAAATGTATTTGCAATATGTTGGCCTTTTCTAGAAAAATACTTACCCCTCCTCCTGCGTCTCCTAGTAAGAAGGAATGTGACAGTGATGAGAAGTAGAAGTAAAACCAAGGTTGCCAGAATGTATCCCAGCTGCTGAAAGAAGTGGGCTCTGTTCTCTGGTATTATAACATTTATGACCTTGGGAACTTCGACAACTTTGGGTTCTGGAAAAGAAAACAAGAGAAGCATGCATTTTATGACTGCAAAGGAGAAAAACTTTTCTGACAAGCATTGTGAAATGAAAACTTTCTTGGTATACTTTTTTTTCATTTAACCATAAAACCAGGCAAGCAACAAAAGGCCACCAGATGCCAAAAACTCATTTTATAAAATGTGCAGCCTTGTCAGCATATATACACAGTGAGCAAAGATCACAATGCAACTACAGTAAAGCAAAGTATGGGGGACAGAATGCAAATTAAACATATACTAAACAGCTCCATCCTGTATGAGTTATGCACTAAGAATTTAGCTATGGCATTCCAGTTGTACGTAAAAATAATACATCAGTAGAATCTCACAGTCTGCCCTATGACCCAGAAAACACAGGTATGTCCTTTAAAACGATAAGGAACTCTGGCCCTGCACTACAGAGCAAACATGGGCCATACCTCTGTACATTTGTTTTATTTGCCTTATTTTAAGTGTGAACCATAAGAAATAATCTCTATATACTTCTGTTATACTTAGACAACGATGTGCAGTACAGGTTTAATATTAGTTTCTAAAAACAACTTGTGGTAAATTTCCCATTTTACACATAACTCTCCAAATGGCATCACAAATGAGGCTTTTGATTGATAGATTTATTTATTTATTTATTTAAATGAAATTCGATTTGCATGTCAACAATTGTATTAAGACAACCCATCAAAAACATGGCCTCTTATATACGTTCATAGGTATGTACTAGGCTAATGGCCATGGAGCCTTTACAAGCATAGCCTATAGAATTACCATAGCATCATGCCACCCGACCTTAGTTCCTAGTGCCTCTGTCAAGTAGAGTCACTGGAGTGATCCCAGTGATAAATTTTCTATTTCCCATCCACTCATCAAGATTTCTCTTTAAGAGGGCCAGTGAGGTTCCCTGCTTGACATGTATGGGAAGTCTATTCCATAGCATGGGCAGTCTCTGAGTTATGAACTTGTCCCTCTCGCATGTTCTGTTGATTGTTGTAATGAGGTTGAGATCTCTGGAGTGTGTGGTGTGGAGGGATTGGGATTTCTTTAGATGTAGCATTTTTAACAGAGCTGGATCAGACATGGCTTTGAAAGACAAGCAGAGATTGCCTCTAAGTAGGCGATATGAGACAGAGAATCGGAGTTTTTTGAATCTGTCCATATAGGACACGTGTTTAAGCCCTAGGATCCTCTTTGTGAAGTACTTTTGCAGCCTCTCCAGTTGTTTGCAGGTGTCTAGTGAGGTACATGCCAAATGGGGCATTGTACTCGATGATTGGCCTAATGAGGGAAGAGTAGAGGGAGACAATGACCTCTTTCTTCCTGGATGCAAAACCCTTAGTAATGAGATGTGCCACATAGAAGGACTTTTTGACCACAGTGGCAACGTGGTGGTCAAAAGAGAGGTTGCTGTCAACCTGTGTTCCCAGATCTCTTATAATGCCTTCTGGGTTCAGTGGACTACCATCAATGTTGTAATTTATGGGAACCGAGTTTTTTCCAATGGGGATGACTACACATTTTTGGCATTGAGCTTAAGGCCATGGGTCTGACACCAGTTGTTGGTCTCATTGAGGCCTTTCTGTAGGATGTCAACATCACTTGGGGAGGTAATGATAGCTCCCAACTTGCAATCATCTGCGAACTTTGTCAGCCAGAGTCCCTTCGTGTTGGCTTGGACTTCAGAGAAGTAGATACCAAACAGGAGAGGACCCAAGACCGAACCCTGTAGGACTCCACTCATGACTGAGTCAGCTACTTTCACACTGTGGGTTCTATCTGTGAGCCAATTTGCAACCCGCCTAGTGATATAGGGGTTGATGCCTAGTTTAGTGAGCTTTTCTATGATCCTGAGTGGGGAATGGTATCAAAGGCCGTGTCTAGATCAAGGTAGACTGTATGAACCACCTTGCCTTCATCCACAGCTCTGGAGACTGACTCAAAGAAGTCGACCAAGTTGAGCAGGCATGATCTATCGTAAACAAAACCAAACTGTGTAGGATCCAGAGTTTGGAGATTCCCTATATCCTTGTTTATTAGGTCCATGATGATGTGCTCCATAACTTTGCATATCAGACTCATCGGGCTAATGGGGCGATAATTCCCAGGATCTGTAATCACTCCTCCTTTGTGGAGAGGGATGACTGTAGCAGTGTACCATTCAGTAGGGACAAAGCCTAAGGCGAGGCTGTGATTGAACAGGGCACACAGGCGAGGTGCCAGTTAACTGTGTAATTCATGTAGAACACAGCCAGGGATATTGTCAGGTCCTATAGTAACTGTATTCTTGGCCTTGGACAGTGCTGTTTTAACCTATGTAGCAGTAATACTGGGTGCCTGGCAATTTACTGGTATTGTGATTGGTCCTTTGGGTGGGGAGAGAGGGGTAAAGTTGGCACTGAATCTGTCGGCCAGTATATTGGCAATATCTGTTGGCTCAGTATAGGAGGTACCATTGTGCATTAGCTCAGAGCAAATCTGGGTATTGCCGTAGAGATTCTTTACATAACTATAGAAGGCCTTGTGGTTGTCTTTACTATCTGCTGCAATTCTGTTTTTATAGCTAGCTTTAGAGGATTTGATGAGGGATCGCAACCTTTTGTTGAGGCTGATAAGGGAGTTTTTCCAGTCTTGGGACTTCACCTTATTCCACATCAGTTTCCTCCTTCTGTTGTAGTTTTTTATAGTATATACTGTTAGAAAGTCCTTGTGTTCTGACTGAAGAGTGCTCTCAAACAATCTGGAAATATATTGCTGATAAGTATAATCCCTGGCATTTTAACTTTTCAGAGTTCTGCATTGTCTTAATTTTTGCCTGACTGAATTATTTTTATATATTTGCTGACTTTGTTTGCTATTTTCTCATCTGTTCTGAAACTAGTTCCCCCCTATTCCTGTGGAAGTGTTAAAGCTTATAAAACTGGTCTAACAGCTTTTGTGTTGTCTGATTGTTTCAAGGCTTGCTGATTTAAAAAATAGTATCACAAAAGCAATGAAAGTCAATAGTGTAGCCACTCTGAATTAACTCCCTCTCACACCAACGAACAAATTTTCTTCAGCAAAATGAATCAGAGGGGGAAACACGGCAGAAATAATATAAAAAACTTTAATACGGTTAGCGCTTTCACATCACAGATGCTTCTTCAAACCATGAATGAAACAACATAAGCTAAAACCACTTTAAATACTTAATAAGCTCTCCCAAGTTGCTATTAATTAATTGATTACATTTATTCAGCACTCAAGTTAAAGAGACAGCATATTAATAGGTATCTAGCCAGAAACATACTACAACTTGCTAACCCCACAATTTAATACCAAAACTGACATTTCATCAGTGAAGTAAAAAGCAATAAAAGAGATATGTGCACAAAACAAGTACAGAATTTTTAATAAAACATGGAACAATTTTAGTAGATTTTATAAACATCTTGTGGTTTTAGCTTATGTTGTTTCATTCATGGTCTGAAGAAGCATCTGTGATGTAAAGCGCTAACCATATTAAAGTTTTTTTATATTATTTCTGCCATGTTTCTCCCTCTGATTCATTTGCTGATTTAAAAATAGTCCCTATTTGTAAATTCCTGCATACACTGTTAGAATCTCCTTGTGTTCTGACTGGATTGCTTCTCAAACAATCTGGAATTATATCGCTGATAAGTATATTCCTTGGCACTGTAACTTTTCAGAGCTCTGCATTGTCTTAATGTTTTGCCTGACTGAATTATTTAATATATTTGCTGACTGAATTATTTTATATATTTGCTGGCATTGTTTTTTTTGTTTCTGATCTCTTCTGAAACTGGTGTTCTCCCTCCCACCCTATTCCTGTGGTCTTGTTATAGTTGGTGGCTTTGCAGTTGCCCGCCCCTACTGTAAATTTGATCTGGGACACTCCTCCCAGTCTAGTGTTCATTCTACCTAATACTGAGAGAACATTTGAGAAGGCCAACCCACTTAGGTTCTTAACCTTGAATTATCTTCTGCTCCTCCTTTCTCCCCTTGCACTTTACTACCAAAAAAAAATCTCTAGTTCAGAATACATTTTGAATAAATTGCATTTATTTAAACTGTATTTGCTTTAATACTGCTACACACTCAAGTGTGCTAGCTTGCACTGCACTTGAATTGTTTTTAGTGTTGTTTTGAAATAAAAAAGTTCAATTCCAACAAGGCCAAAGTTTCTCTCTCTCATGCCTATCGCCTACCAAGCCTAATGTACTGCTCTCAGATCCTGTCTAACCTCCAAACTACCCTCTTAATTAAATTAGAGAATACCTATAACAAAGTGGCTAGATTTGTTGCAAATCGTAGTTATAGAACGAATCACTCTCTCTTTAAAACACTTCAACTGGCTGGAGCAACCCCACCAGCTTTTCCTCTCCCACCTTCAGATTATCCACTCTGTCTTCTACCAGCCATCTTTTTGTCCCAGCCTATTATCTTCTCATACACCCCTTCCAGGTCACTCCGAAGTTCAGACCAAGACTTACTACACAAGAGCAAAATGGGTCAAAACCTCTATAGCTACTACCCTACCATCTTCTGTGACAAACTCCCATTGGACATTTGATCACTTAAACAACCAAATATATTCAAATCAGCTGCCAAAGACGACCTAAGAAGCCACTGGATATGTCACTGTAGTCACCCCCCTTAAACTGTCATCCTCTCCTATTTTTAATACTCTGTCAGCCTTTTACTGGTTCTCTTCACTTTTAGTGCCATCTATCTTCCTCCTCTTAACTTGGTTATTGCCTCTTACTCCATCTTAAAATACCTTTACTAACATATGGCCTGTGTGTTTTCTCTAGCGGCAAATACCTGGCTGCATCTACAATTTTAGCTTTTTCTTCCTTGCCCATATTTTGTAAATGTAATGTAAACTCAACCACCCTACATTTTTTCTAAGATGGTACTTTTCCCAATGTAGAACCTTAATATTTCCTGCTGTATAATTTCAGCTTTAGTACTGTTAAAGTGCTAAAGTCTTCTTGCTTACATAGTTTTTACTGTTAAAAATGTATATGTAAATGCTGTGGAGCTTTTCTCCCTGGGCCTCCGCTGAAAATGGGCTATCAGCTCAACTGGACAACCCCAGTCAACTAATGTAAGATAAATAAATAAAAATAAATCATTTATTTCTTTATTTTACATTTGCTTACCGGGAAAGTCTGACTGTGGAGTGGGGGTGGGGGTGGGGGATAATTCCATGTACAGGGCTTTTTCCCTTCAGATACCTTTCAGTTATCACTACTTGGAGAAGACTGCAGACACTGCTATGGACTAGTGAGTTCACTCAACACTTGTAAATTCTGCACGGACATGCTTTCCAGACTCATGTTTGCTGTGTACCACAGGATCACCTTTAAGGACATGCACGTGTGCATCCTGCCCTAGACTATCAGGGGCTGCTTTACGTAAAGCCCATTTTCCATGATTGCCATCTTTGATCTGCGAACAAGGATCGGCTTCATAACACAAAAATGAGGTTCAAGTAATTGATGGTTAACTGTTTATAAAAGAAAGTTCAGATTTATAATGTCAGGGAAGTGCAGGGCAGTTGGTTTATTGATGGCAGGTAGTAATTGTTTAATATTAAATATCCATATTAGCCCCTGAAAATGGACACTATCCAGTAAGGATAACCTGGTTAACAAAGTAAAAATAAATAGACAATCTTATATAAGGTGAACAAAGGGGAATCAGAAAGAAAAAGACACTAAATATTTGCCTTATTGAATCTGATTATGGGCATCACAACAAGGGAGAAAATGACAACCAGTCAGTTTCTGTGGCATTGCAGTTTGCTTCACATGGTGGCTAGTTTGAACAAAAAATGTATTTTCTTCAAGAATGAGAAGACAGAGCATACACTAGAAAGGTAGAGTATTTTCAAGAACCAGGTATTTCTCTTACATGAAAATAACCGATGTTGCAGTCCATATTTAAATTTTGGGACTGCCAATGAAGTTGTGGACATATTTAATGACATAATTGTCATATATCACAATATCACAAATTCTCAGCTACATGTAATGAATAATTTTGTAAAAGAAGCTATCCATACTGCAAGGACTGGAGTAGCTAGGCACAAGGTGAAATATGCACATTGCATCTTCTTCTCTTTCGGCTGTTCCTGTTAGGGGTTGCCACAGCAGATCATCTGTTTCCATTTCTTCCTGTCCTCTGCATCTTGCTCTGTAACACCAACCACCTGCATGTCCTCTCTCACCACATCTGTAAACCTTATCTTAAGCCTTCCTCTTTTCCTCTTACCTGGCAGCTCCATCCTTAGCATCCTTTTCTCAATATACCCAGCATACCTCCTCAGCACATGTCCAAACCAACGCAATCTCGCCTCTCTGGCTTTGTCTCCAAACCCTCAAACCTGGGCTGACCCTATAATATACTTATTCCTAATCCTGTCTACCCTTGTCACACCCAGTGCAAATCTTAACATCTTTAACTCTGCCATGTCCAGCTCTAACTCCTGCCCTTTTTGTCAATGCCACTGTCTCCAACCCATATAACATAGCTGCTCTCACTACCCTCTTGTAGATCTTCCCTTTCACTCTTACTGGTACCTGTCTGTCACAATTCACACCTGACACTCTTCTCTGCCCATTCCACCCTGCCTGTACTCTCTTCTTCATCTCTCTTCCACACTCACCATTACTCTGAACTGTTGATCCCAAGTACTTAAACTCATCCACCTTTGCCAACTCTTCTCCCTGCAGCCTCACCATTCCTCTATCCTCCCTTTCATTCACACACATATATTCTGTCTTAGTCCTGCTGACCTTCATTCCTCTCTCCTCTAGAGCACATTGCATAATTAGCTATTTACCACCGAAGTACCCGAGTAACTCTCTTTCATTTAAGACAGCACTGCAGTGAGTGGGTTTGGCTGTGTGGGCTTGGAGGGTCTGGGTGAGGATTGTGATAACACATTAAATTGTCCTGCACCCTAAGATGTAATTTACCTTCTTTTGGATAAGAAAAACGAAGCCCTATCATGAATGTATTCCTTAGCAGTATCTAGCCTGCTTTTTGACAAAGCAATGAATTACTATGCATGCAGCCTAGCTATGGTGAGGTTCAATGTATTCATTCTTGTTTGCCAGACTACCTACATCTGTGTCAAAAGATAGTATATAAGCTTGAAGGCCGAATGGCTTCTACTTCACCATATGCACAGCATATAAACACAGGTGTTGTGTAGCACAACACAAAATTGTACACGTATATTAGCCCCAAAATTGAAAAAGTGTATGACAATGCAGAATCTAGTGAAAATAAATGATAAAGAACATCTATAGTAACTGCAATCTTTGATAGGGGCAATGGCAAAACAATCCCCCATTCAAACTGGTACAGCTCTGTACCCATGAACGATTTATTTATGCATTTATGTATGTGTGCATGCATTCACGCATTCACTTAGTTTAGTTGATGTTGTTGTATATGTATTATTACTGATGCAGTTCTGGTTTTGATGTTGTGCAGGATCCAGTATTAAATTTTGATTTACAAGTAAAATTCAAAAAAGCAAAACAGGTCTGTCTTCTAACCTTACCCACTAAATTGTATGTACTACAGGAAAGAATCCACAACATTATTTATTTAAAAAACAGAAAAAAATATAGCCACAAGCTGGATGTTTAAAATTTATTAAAAAAAAACAAGAACATCCAAGCTGGGAACAGCACTCCTTTATTCATACAACCTCGTTTAGTACTTTAATTTTTCAAAATTTATTTTAACATTTAGCTACTCTTGTCTCTGTTTTAATATTCCCAGATACATGGTGTACTCTCTGTGAAAAACTTGCTAGGGCCTTTGTCCCACTGTCTAGATTAGAAAAGCGTTCAACTTTCTGAAATACCATACAGCCCTCTGTTTTTTTTTTAGGCACAGAAAATTTGTTACTCAATTGAATACTATTTATTTATAATACTATCCTTCAGCAAGCAAAAAGTAACACACCCCTTAAAATTGATCCAGCAGTTAGGGACCTGAGAACCTATGTAGACAATGAATTGTCCTTCGATCACCAGGTATCCACTATTGTTAAAAAGTGCTTCTTCATTGCACGGCTTATTGCTAATGGTATAAATTCCAGATCCAGGATTGAGATCATTACACTCTATTCGTATTCTGCAGTCATCAAGGCCAAAATCATAAAAACTATGCTGACCATCTCAAAGCCTTGTCCATCTTCTTGGTGTTATACAAGCTATTGAGAGGAGATCTTGTTTTGCATACAGAGCCTCAAAAGACCCTATCTTGTCAGATCTACTGCACATTCAAAAGTCCAGTGATGGCGTAAACACTTGTTCAAGAATTCTAAATTCTTTTGCAACATAAATAGAACATGTCGAAGGGATAGATACGTATCACAGAGAACACCACTTCATTGGCATCATCTTCCTCTCCACATAAAGTGAAGTACTTCTTCTACTATTCAAACATAAACTGGACAAATGGATGGGGAACCACAAATTCACCCCTGGGTTACAACCCTTGTTCCCCGTGGATATGGGCAACATGTAAATGTTCTGCTCATCCCTGAGATATTTCTGATTAAAATATAGGAACTAAAAACTTCATGGGACTGTAGGACTAGGCTTCAAAAATCCTCATGAAGCAATAGCCTGGTATGCATCTATGAACCTATGAATATATTTCTCCAAAGTTTTTCATGGAGCTTTCCTCTTTCTGATACTACAACTCTGTTAAGAAACTATCTCAAAGGAAGCATCCTGTTAGGGAGATAAGAATTATACTAGTCACATGATCTTGGTGACCATACCATATTTAGCTTCATGGTGCTTTCCTCCCAAACTAAGCAAAGCTGTACACTATAATCCAGATATAAGTTTATAATTAGCCTTCCAATAAAAAAAAAATACTTTAAAAAGGCAGCCAAAGTAGCACACTGTCTGATCTGTAGTGGTATCTTATTCTATTCATCGGTAAAATGTTGAGTTAGGAACCTGTCCCTCCACTAACTCTGATTTATTTAATGGTGTAGATTTATGTCTCTGGTGTGACTGTTTCGAGAGTTGCTGTTTTTCTGCAAAAAAGCAGTAGGTCATATAGAACTAGGCCTTTCATGCCTCAAAGGGAAGACAAAAGTCATACTGGAACAAATGGTAGGCTATCTTTAAGTCATACTGGGACAAATGGTAGGCTATCTTTACGTCACACTGGGACAAATGGTAGGCTATCTTTAAGTCATACTGGGACAAATGGTAGGCTATCTTTAAGTCATACTGGGACAAATGGTAGGCTATCTTTAAGTCATACTGGGACAAATGGTAGGCTATCTTTAAGTCATACTGGGACAAATGGTAGGCTATCTTTAAGTCATACTGGGACAAATGGTAGGCTATCTTTAAGTCATACTGGAAATAATGGTAGGCTATCTTTAAGTCATACTGGGACAAATGGTAGGCTATCTTTAAGTCATACTGGGACAAATGGTAGGCTATCTTTAAGTCATACTGGGACAAATGGTAGGCTATCTTTAAGTCATACTGGGACAAATGGTAGGCTATCTTTAAGTCATACTGGGACAAATGGTAGGCTATCTTTAAGTCATACTGGGACAAATGGTAGGCTATCTTTAAGTCATACTGGGACAAATGGTAGGCTATCTTTAAGTCATACTGGGACAAATGGTAGGCTATCTTTAAGTCATACTGGGACAAATGGTAGGCTATCTTTAAGTCATACTGGAACAAATGGTAGGCTATCTTTAAGTCATACTGGGACAAATGGTAGGCTATCTTTAAGTCATACTGGAACAAATGGTAGGCTATCTTTAAGTCACACGGGGACAAATGGTAGGCTATCTTTAAGTCACACTGGGACAAATGGTAGGCTATCTTTAAGTCATACTGGGACAAATGGTAGGCTATCTTTAAGTCACACTGGGACAAATGGTAGGCTATCTTTAAGTCACACTGGGACAAATGGTAGGCTATCTTTAAGTCATACTGGGACAAATGGTAGGCTATCTTTAAGTCATACTGGGACAAATGGTAGGCTATCTTTAAGTCATACTGGGACAAATGGTAGACTATCTTTAAGTCATACTGGAACAAATGGTAGGCTATCTTTAAGTCATACTGGGACAAATGGTAGGCTATCTTTAAGTCATACTGGGACAAATGGTAGGCTATCTTTAAGTCATACTGGGACAAATGGTAGGCTATCTTTAAGTCATACTGGGACAAATGGTAGGCTATCTTTAAGTCATACTGGGACAAATGGTAGGCTATCTTTAAGTCATACTGGGACAAATGGTAGGCTATCTTTAAGTCATACTGGAACAAATGGTAGGCTATCTTTAAGTCATACTGGGACAAATGGTAGGCTATCTTTAAGTCATACTGGGACAAATGGTAGGCTATCTTTAAGTCATTCTGGGACAAATGGTAGGCTATCTTTAAGTCATACTGGGACAAATGGTAGGCTATCTTTAAGTCATACTGGGACAAATGGTAGGCTATCTTTAAGTCATACTGGGACAAATGGTAGGCTATCTTTAAGTCATACTGGGACAAATGGTAGGCTATCTTTAAGTCATACTGGGACAAATGGTAGGCTATCTTTAAGTCATACTGGGACAAATGGTAGGCTATCTTTAAGTCATACTGGGACAAATGGTAGGCTATCTTTAAGTCATACTGGAACAAATGGTAGGCTATCTTTAAGTCATACTGGGACAAATGGTAGGCTATCTTTAAGTCATACTGGGACAAATGGTAGGCTATCTTTAAGTCATACTGGGACAAATGGTAGGCTATCTTTAAGTCATACTGGGACAAATGGTAGGCTATCTTTAAGTCATACTGGGACAAATGGTAGGCTATCTTTAAGTCATACTGGGACAAATGGTAGGCTATCTTTAAGTCATACTGGGACAAATGGTAGGCTATCTTTAAGTCATACTGGGACAAATGGTAGACTATCTTTAAGTCATACTGGAACAAATGGTAGGCTATCTTTAAGTCATACTGGGACAAATGGTAGGCTATCTTTAAGTCATACTGGGACAAATGGTAGGCTATCTTTAAGTCATACTGGGACAAATGGTAGGCTATCTTTAAGTCATACTGGGACAAATGGTAGGCTATCTTTAAGTCATACTGGGACAAATGGTAGGCTATCTTTAAGTCAGAAAAATACTGCCACAGCAACCAAGTGAAATGAAACGAAAATCAGCCACAAAATCAAATAAACGTTTTAGCGCTTTCTTCCACTTTAATTTCACATGGACTTCTTCAGAAAAACCAGGATGCCTCCCTACATCCTGGTTTTATACTGATTAAACAGGAAATGATGTTGTTATATTAATAACCATGATGTTACATGTTATATTTTAAAGTGAAAAAATCATATGAAAAAATTCCATAGATTTGTCAACAATGTTTATCCTAAAACTTTACATTGTCTAAAAAAATACAAATGTATATGATAATTGCAATATAACCATTATCAATAAAACACATTCTTAAAATCTATTTTGACTCCTGTGTTCAAACATTATGTTTTGAAACATATATTCAGTTGTGATTCGATTACTTTAAAATCACTTGTTAGTCCTTTAAAACAATACTTGAAATTGTTTATTTACATCACGAGATCTCTGATTGATCTTATTTGAATTTGTTTTTACAAATGCAGTGTCTAACATATTTGTTTGATGACTCTGTACTTCCTCACAACCAAGCGAGTTAGTGTAATGTTCAATCATGTACAATAATGCCGATGCTCCCATATCTACCCCCAGCTCTCCCGTAGGAAGTGAGTGCAACCTTTTAAATATGTGCATTGATTGTTTGACTTGAACACTCCCATATGACTAATGCTACCGCTATAATGATATTGTGGTCAGGAGAACCTGGGACGTGTGGCCTCACGCCTGAAAATACCAACGACGACCAAAGGGTGGGTGAAATGTTGTAGTGGGAATGGAAACAAAAGGGAAGGGGAGGGGGGGGAGGACTGCTGTCTCAAACTTGCATAGCTGTATGATAGTATATGTATATCTGTTGGTTTAAACATGTAGACAGGTGTAGTCTAATGAAATTGACTTAAGCAACTGGTATGTACTTATCTATCTATCAAAAAACATTTAATGTTAATCCCTTCATTTAGACCAGGTGGTCCGTCGGCCCCTAAACACAGCTGCCAAAGTGATTCCTTTCGCTCCAATTTGTTGTTCAGGTCACCCTTTAACAAGCTCTTTTCTACCTGATCTATGACAAAAAACTCAAATTTCTTGAAATCAACACACTCCTGTGAATGTCTTGCCAACGAATTGTTTTTATCTTTGTTCTTAATGGCTAATGTGTGTTCATAAATCCTACGTTTTAGCATCCTTTTAGTTTTTCCTACATAGTAATTGTCACATGTTGAACAAGTGGCTAAATAAACCACGTATTCACTGTGGCAGTTGTAATATTTGTGAGCCCAGAATGTCTTATTGAGGTGTTTCAAAGTTACAAAAGAGGTATTGGTGATATATCTGCACTGTCTACAATTATGACATGCGAAAGTTCCTTTCTTCCTAGTTATATCCCTAGTAGGTACTGAACTAGTCTTGTTTTCAATTTCTAGCATGCTTTTTAAATTGATTACATTTTTGTAA
Organism: Protopterus annectens; assembly: GCF_019279795.1. Lineage (NCBI taxonomy): Eukaryota > Metazoa > Chordata > Ceratodontiformes > Protopteridae > Protopterus > Protopterus annectens. The sequence goes on along the minus strand of NC_056729.1, from coordinate 1,730,446,437 downwards.
GTAAAACATGGTTTGATACCTACACATGTCGAAAGCTCTCTATTCCCTATGATTATACTCCAATTTCTTTCGATAATACCTCTAATGTTTCCCAATTCATTAGATATAGGAAGAGGGAATGCAGTGTGGAAATCTTCGTATTTTTGTCAATTTCATTAGACTACACCTGTCTACATGTTTAAACCAACAGATATACATATACTATCATACAGCTATGCAAGTTTGAGACAGCAGTCCTCCCCCCCCTTCCCCCCCCTCCCCTTCCCTTCCCTTTTGTTTCCATTCCCACTACAACATTTCACCCACCCTTTGGTCGTCGTTGGTATTTTCAGGCGTGAGGCCACACGCCCCAGGTTCTCCTGACCACAATATCATTATAGCGGTAGCATTAGTCATATGGGAGTGTTCAAGTCAAACAATCAATGCACATATTTAAAAGGTTGCACTCACTTCCTACGGGAGAGCTGGGGGTAGATATGGGAGCATCGGCATTATTGTACATGATTGAACATTACACTAACTCGCTTGGTTGTGAGGAAGCACAGAGTCATCAAACAAATATGTTAGACATTGCATTTGTAAAAACAAATTCAAATAAGATCAATCAGAGATCTCGTGATGTAAATAAACAATTAATATTATTTCAAGTATTGTTTTAAAGGACTAACAAGTGATTTTAAAGTAATTGAATCACAACTGAATATATGTTTCAAAACATAATGTTTGAACATAGGAGTCAAAACAGATTTTAAGATTGTATTTTATTGATAATGGTTATATTGCAATTATCATATACATTTGTATTTTTTTAGACAATGTAAAGTTTTAGGATAAATAATGTTGACAAATCTATGGAATTTTTTCATATGATTTTTTCACTTTAAAATACAACATGTAACATCATGGTTATTAATATATAACAACATCATTTCCTGTTTAATCAGTATAAAACCAGGATGTAGGGAGGCATCCTGGTTTTTCTGAAGAAGTCCATGTGAAATTAAAGTGGAAGAAAGCGCTAAAACGTTTATTTGATTTTGTGGCTGATTTTCGTTTCATTTCACTTGGTTGCTGTGGCAGTATTTTTCTGTTTCAGTCTATTTCGGGCAACCAAAGGAGTTTTGGAGTTTCTATCTTTAAGTCATACTGGGACAAATGGTAGGCTATCTTTAAGTCATACTGGGACAAATAGTAGGCTATCTTTAAGTCATACTGGGACAAATGGTAGGCTATCTTTAAGTCATACTGGGACAAATGGTAGGCTATCTTTAAGTCATACTGGGACAAATGGTAGGCTATCTTCAAGTCATACTGGGACAAATGGTAGGCTATCTTTAAGTCATACTGGGACAAATGGTAGGCTATCTTTAAGTCATACTGGGACAAATGGTAGGCTATCTTTAAGTCATACTGGAACAAATGGTAGGCTATCTTTAAGTCATACTGGGACAAATGGTAGGCTATCTTTATAATGAAAGCTCACTAATTTCTTGGGATAGTCGAAGGATTTAAGGCCGTTAATTTTCTTAGGTAGAAATATTTGGGACCGTTTCTGTTGAGCAGTATGGTTGGATTTGTACATGCCAAAGGGAGCATTGTATTCAATGATGGGTCCATACCTCTCAACCTCTTTGCACAAGAAATCTGGACAAAGCCAAAAACAATGGGGGGACAAAGGCTCAATAATAGGGACACATTTTAAATATTGCTCTTATAAACTTAGAAAACTGAATAATAAACTTTGTATTAGCATGCATTTTCTGAGGGGTATGACTTGAAGTCTGAATCTCAATTGGCTGTCATTATTTAGTGACTTCAATCCTCAATGACTTACCTGAAATCCACTAATTTTAAGAGGAACAGACAAAAAATATGAGGCAAAAATCTGGACAGTCTGCAAAAATCTGGACAGTTGAGAGGTATGGATGGGTCTGATAAGGGAAAAATATGTAACTAGGATGACTTCTTTGGATCTTAAAAATATCTCCATGGAAAATATCTGTTTCACATAAATGGATTTCCTAACTATGGTGGAAACATCAACATAAAATGAGAGAGTTTTGTCCACAAAAGTAGTAAGTTCTCTTATGCCTGTATGTGTATGTGACAAGAAGGACCATTCTGTTCTTCACTGAACTATACTGTAAAAACCTTCAGTTGTCTTTACATACTCCAGAAACTGTAATTTCAATCCTCAGAATAATGAGACCATATAAGTGAATCATCTTCTTTCAGCTGTTCCCATTAGGGGTCACCACAGTGGATCATCTGTTTCCATTTCTTCCTGTCCTCTACATCTTGCTCTGTCACACCAACCACCTGAATGTCCTCTCTCACCACATCCATAAACCTAATTTAGGCCTTCCTCTTTTCCCCTTACCTGGCAGCTCCTTCCTTAGCATCCTTTTCCCAATATACCCAGAATCCTTCCTCAGCACATGTCCAAACCAATGCAGTCTCGCCTCTCTTGCTTTGTCTCCAAACTATTCAACCTGAGCTGACCCTCTAATATACTGATTCCTAATCCTGTCCATCCTAGACACACCCAGTGCAAATCTTAACATCTTTAACTCTGCCACATCCAGCTCTGACTCCTGCCTTTTTGTCAATGCCACCATCTCCAACCCATATAACATAGCCCATCTCACTACCCTCTTGTAGACCTTCCCTTTCACTCTTACTGGTACCCATCTGTCACAAATCACTCCTGACACCCTTCTCCACCCATTCCACCCTGCCCTACTCTCTTCTTCACCTCTCTTCCACACTCACCATTACTCTGAACTGCTGATCCCAAGTACTTAAACTCATCCACCTTTACCAACTCTACTCCCGGCATCCTCACCATTCCTCTACCCTCCCTCTCATTTGCACACATATATTCTGTTTTACTCCTGCTGACCTTCATTCCTCTCCTCTCTAAAGCATATCTCCACCTCTCCAGGGTCTCCTCAACCTGGTCCCTAATCTCACTACAGATCACAATGTCATCTGCAAACATCATAGTCCACAGGGCCTCCTGTCTGATCTCATCTGTCAACCTGACCATCACCACTGCAAATAAGAAAGGGCTCAGAGCTGGTCCTTGATGTAATCCCTCCTCCATCTTAAACGTATCTGTCACTCCCACCGCAGTCCTCACCAATGTCACACTACCCTCGTACATATCCTGTACCACTCGTACATACTTGTCTGCCACTCCCGACTTCCTCATACAATACCACAACTCCTCTATAGGCACCCTGTCATATGCTTTCTCTAAGTCCACAAAGACACAATGCAACTCCTTCTGACCTTCTCTGCATTTCTTCAACAACACTCTCAGAGCAAACATTGCATCTGTAATGGTCTTTCGGGCATGAAACCATACTGCTGATCACCAATCATCACCTCCCTTCTTAACCTAGCTTCCACTACTCTTTCCCATAACTTCAAACTGTGGCTGATCAGTTTTATCCCTCTGTAGTTACTGTAACTCTGCACATCACCCTTATTCTTAAAGATAGGTACCAAAACACTTTTTCTCCACTCCTCAGGCATCCTCTGACTTTCCAAAATTCCATTAAAAAATCTGGTTAAAAATTCCACTACCATTTCTCTTAAGCACCTCCATGCTTCCACTGGTATGTCATCTGGGCCAACAGCCTTTCCATTCTTCATCCTCTTCATAGCTGTCCTTACTTCCTCCTTGCTAATCTGTTTCACTTCCTGATTCACTATCCCCACATCATCCAACCTTCTCTCTCTCTCATTCTCTTCATTCATCAGCCCCTCAGAGTACTCTTTCCATCTACTCAACACACTCTCCTCACTTGTGAGTACGTTTTCCTCACTATCCTTTATCACCCTTACCTGCTGCACATCTTTCCCAGCTCTGTCCCTCTGTCTATCCAATCGGCACAGGTCCTTTTCTCCCTCTTGAGTGTCCAATCTCTCATACAGCTCTCCATATGCCTTATCCTTAGCCTTCGCCACCTCTCTCTTTGCCATGCGCCTCATCTCCTTATACTCATGTCTACTTTCTTCATCTCTTTGACAATCCCACTTCTTCCTCGTCAGCCTCTTTCTCTGTATACTCTCCTGTACTTCCTCATTCCACCACCATGTCTCCTTGTCCTCTTTCCTCTGTCCAGATGTCACACCAAGCACCTTTCTAGCAGTCTCCCTTACTAGCTCTGCTGTAGGTTTCCCAGCTATTCGGTAACTCTTCACTGCCTCCCAGTGCCTGTCTTAACTCTTCCCTGAACTCCACCTCACAATCACCCTTTTTTAACTTCCACCATTTAATTCTTGACACTGCTTTCACACTCCTCCTCCTCTTCTTGATCACCAGCATCATCCTACAGACCACCATTCTATGCTGCTTAACTACACTTTCCCCTGTCACCACTTTACAGTCTCCAATCTCCTTCAGACTGGCCCTCCTACATAGGATATAATCCACCTGTGTGCATCTTCCTCCACTCTTGTATGTCACCATATGCTCCTCCCTCTTCTTAAAATACTTATTCACAGCAGCCATGAGACCATATAAGTGAATATGGAAAATATATACTAAGATTGTAGTTGTGCTACCTTGACGTACTCTCTCATTCCAAGGTACAGCAATCTTGAAGTTAGTATTTATTAATAGTGGGAGCGTGTATAATGTGAAGAATGCCTGCAAAAAGTGTTTTTAAGTTCTTGTAGCAAGTTTCAGAATTCATTGTGTTTCCTTTGAAATTGCATTTTCTAAGTTGCAAAACTTAAAATTAGAGGTCATGCACTCATGATAGTAAGCTGTTCTTTCACACTGCAAACATGCAGTATCGGTTCCCTGTACATAGGAATCCTTGTAAAATCCTTTCCATCGGGTGACTGTAATATATTTGATGTAAACAAGTATCGTGACGTTTACTTTTATCAGCATGCATAAAGTTCATAAACAGGGGAGCAAGAACTTGACACAGTATAATAAAATCCCTTACAGTGGTCTGTTATATGAGCATCTCTTTTACAAAACAAACATTTCAGACTTGTGCAATCACCTCTCATGAGTGGCATAGCCCCATACAACACTGTTTCTCCTGTCTTGCATAAAAACAGCACACATTTACTTTGCCAACAAAAAAGTGTTAGGTATTAAGGAACATATCCACAAATACCTTACAGTTAGACACTAAGATTTATATAAACAGCAGCTTTAGGTGTATTGATGTAAAACAACAACATTTTTCTAACTAAGGTGAATGAAATTAAATTTTTCTGACTGGAGCCTGTAATCTGTCCTGTTTTTAAGTGTTTTTTTTTTTTTTTTTTTTGCAGGGACAAGCTCCCCTGCAATCCCTTATGTGGAGGGTTTGCTCCTCATGCACACCAAACTTATACATACATACAAATATTTCAGGCACAGGCAATAATACCTTTCTACCCTGCCAATATTCCATTAAATATCTAAAATAGTGCTTTGCTTTAATGCAGTTTATAGTCTATTCCATGCATCAGCTGTTCTCTTAGAGAACCAATTAGTACACCTCTCCTTCATATAGAATCTTCTACATGGATTGTCTGACGATTCTCTACTACTTTTTGATAACCCCAGACATTCCCAGAGGAAGTTCACTCTAAATGCCCGATATACCTGAATAAGATCTCCTCTTCAATATCTATATGAGACACTGTACAACTTTGGATATTTTAGTCTTTATAATAACTTAAATTGTCACATCCATGGATGCCCTTGGTATATTTCTGTTGTACTCTTTCCAGTTTACTCATGCTTGTTTTTTTATAAGGTTTCCATATTGATATTCCAAATCAAATGTGGGTCTAATGTAACTTACAAACAATGTTGTAATTATTTCTGATTTTCTAGATTTTAGAAATCTTTTTTATAAAACCTATAGTCCTATAAGTATAATTAACCAGTTGGTTGATATGATTATAAAAAACTCAAAGCTGGGTCTACCCATATACTTAGATCCTTAAATGAATCTAGAGTTTCAATCACTGTGTGCTGTATTAATTATTCATTATTAAATTTATGTCTCCCAAATATCATATGCTTAGTTTTTGATGTATTTATCAGCATATTATTCTCCTGTGCCCAAATGTTAAATTTAGTCAGTTTCTTTTGCAGATATGCCCTCTCTGTAACACACAATCAGTCTACCCATCTTCAAGTCATCTGCATAGAGAATGTAGAACACCTCAAATGAAAAAGAAAGATGTGAAAGATACAATCTAAACAAGTGTGTGCAGAGCCCTGTGAGACACCTTAACTGTAACCAAAAAATTCACCTGTCTGATTGCTGTATGATACTTGCCATGTCCTATTTTTTAAGCCATGCAGCTATCCATCTTATCAAGATTACATCAATACCTAGTTGTACTAATTTATTGATCAGTGTTTTGTCCATGATCCTATTAAAGGCTAAACTTAAGTCTATATAAATTACATCACAGCACAATTTTTCATTCATAGCTGTTATTATATTGTTATAGAACATCATGTTACAGGTGGTAATAGATGTATTTTCAGCATATGTATGCTGATATATGGTTTCACGTCCCAGTTGTGACAATAATTTATCCAAAATTACTTTCTCCATTATTTTTCCACAGCAGGAAAGTAAACTTTTGGATCTGTATGACGCTGGATTTGTCACATTCCCCTTTCCCTTAATAATGGGTTAAACAAGTTCATGTCCCTAACCCTGAAGAATCTCACCCATGATATAATGACAATGTAAGTTCATGCCGAAGTATTCTCAGGTCACTATTATTAATTCCATCTCCACCCCGTACTTTGTTTGGATCCAGTTTGTATAGTTTTTTTTTTTTTTCAATATAGCCTCATTTGATTTCAGTATTTGAGGTTACCTGGATATTATTAGGACAATTTATCAGCCCTTTGTGAAGCCAAACTGCTTTGCATAATATTTTGTAAGTATATTTGTAATTTGCTGTGTTTGAGAATAAATTTAGTGCTTACACACAGTTTACCAGTTTGTGTGCCTTTACTCCAACATCTACGTATCTATAAAATGGTTTCCTATTATGTTCAATGTCTTTATGTAAATTTGCTATACATTTTTCTTGATTTTGTCTCACACTATGTTTAATTTGTCTGTCCAACTTGTTTATTTCAGTTTTAAAAATTATAGTTCAAGCTCACCTTAATCAAATATTTTATTCTTAAGGAAATGTATCCTCCTGATGTTGTGTGCCCAGATCCTGATGTTAAACTTTCTTTTTTGATTTTCTGCATTCAAACAATTTCTCTTTCAAAACTTTCCACATTCCTTCTGTAGTTTCTCCAGTGAATGTACCACTCTAGTTTTACATAGTGACTGTTTTGCTTCCATATAAATCTTTTAATAATTTTCTGTGCATGGTTTAGATTTCACTTTTTCAGAGTTATCTAGCAACAAATTAACCTTAACAACCACATCATCACTGCACATCAATGGTGGTAAAACTTGACATGAACTAACAGTCATATCCTGAGAAACACAAACAATGTCTAATGTGCTCCTTCCGTGGTTGGCTTTTTAACAATCTGAATCAATTTTTCTTCTATTTGAACCTACATTGTGATTAATTTCCTTACTAATGTTGTTGAATCAATATTATTCCAGTCTGTTTTTGGTAAATTTAAGTCCACCGCTAATATTATTCTTCCCTCCTGTGTTTCATGTAAGAAATGTATGAATTCCTCTAGGTCATCTGCACTTGACTTTGGTGGTCTATACACCCCAACAATTGTTATAGATTCATAGATTAGTACTAGGCTAACTACCTTTGTGAGTCATTTTAAGCCTAGCCAATTATCCCTTGTGAGACTCAAACCCTGTACTTTGCGTTTGTAAGGCAAACACCTTAACCATTAGGCCACCCTCCCAACCCAAGTTCCAGGGTTGTCTTTATTGTCAGAGTTACACAGTCTATAGTATTGGTGTTATCATTGAGCATGTAATAATCACAGGTCTCATAACTATCTTTAATCCCTATCACAACACCTCCACCTGATTTTTGTTAGAATGTTTCTTACAGTAAAAACATTTATACCTTGTTAGAACTGTTTTCCAGTCATTGCTTTTTAATCACGTTTCACAGACAACAGCAACATCAATCTTGTGGGAATGTAGCAAAATTTCTTATTAAAAATACTTTATTATTAATGCTGCTAGCATTAAGAACCATTAGGGTTGCATCAATTTTGTTATCTGTCAACTGTTATGTTTTTGACCTGGCAACAGTTCTGTCTTGGGTTTTTCAAATATTACAAAATATGTACTGCAAAAATTCTCTTTTCTGGTTTTGACAGAATTCTGTCTAAACACGTGTATGGTTGGATGCCCTACACATTCCATTTATATATATATATATATATATATATATATATATATATATATATATATATACATGTAACCTGGACAGTGTACCGAAAAGCCTGTTTCATCGAAAGTGAAATGGGCTGTCACAGTTTCGCGAAAGCACTTTTTATCAAAAAAAGTGCTTTTGCAAAACTTTCGTAAAAGTACAGGGAATCGGGGGAAGTGGTACTGGGCGAAATTGGACTACAATGGAGATAAAGGAATATTCCCTTTTCCCCACTGTAGTGCGATCTCGGAGTGGGAATATAAAGGTAGGGGGATGTGGAGGGTACAGAGGGGCGAAGCCCCCCTGTGTAAACATTGTGTGTGTGTGTTTTTTTGCTTGTGTGTGTGTGTGTGTGTGTGTGTGTGTGTGTGTGTGTGTGTGTGTGTGTGTGTGTGTGTGTGTGTGTGTGTGTGTGTGTGTGTGTGTGTGTGTGTGTGTGTGTGTGTGTGTGTGTGTGTGTGTATGTGTGCATGTGTGTGCGTGTGTGTGTGTTTTACCTTCCATTTACCAAAACTGCTTTTTCGGTGAAAGCCGTTTCAGTAAACGGTGTTCAGTAGGGTTGGATTCGGACAGTTGGTCTTTCGATCAACTGTCCTAGATCCATACATATATATATATATATATATATATATATATATATATATACACCAACTCCATGGTCACACCAACTTGAAGGAGGGGGAAATTCCCCTGAAAAGGGCATCACTGCTCACCTCCACAGCAGTGATTTCCTAATGAGGAACTCTGATTCTGGTGGGTTAAACTTTAGGCAAATGAAGCTTGAGAGTTCAGTCTTCGTCAACCCATAGTTACCTCAAAAAAATAAGGGTTACTGAATTTTTGATTGAATCTCATTTATTTGAGAGAACACTTTTGTGAATTTGCACCTCACCCTGAGGAGATGTAATCTCAGAGGGGATTATATTAAGAAAAGGATGCAAGAGATTTTGCCTTACATTTGAGGCGTGTGGGTGGGCTTGACATCATATCACCCAGCACAGTATTTATAATGCTTGTTGGTAGCAAAATTTGCTGATGCACACAATCAGTACCATGAAATTCAATATCACCTAACATATCTAAAAATAAGTGCACTGCATTAAGTCTATTAACAATAAAGTATTAACTGTAAAGGATTTAGATACTAAACACTACTCACAACTGCTACAATGTTTCTTGTGGAGTAACAGTTGACAACACTTTGCAAATATGCTAGCAAACAAGTTTCCATCTAAATAAATATGGTCCTTCTAAGTACTATCGCCAGTATGAGACTAGCTGGCATGCACACTCTCTGCAGCTGGAGACTGTACTATATAAACTGCAACTTTAAATCATTCCAGCTGCTGCTCTGGCACAGTTTGTTCAGCAACTTTCTTTCCAACAGTAATATTTGTATCCATTTCCTGGCTGAGAGTGGACAAACAACACTGTCTTGCTCAAATAGGAAATGCATACCTCAACCAGCAGTGGATTTGTACATACCAGCCACAGACTCTGACCAGTAAGACAACATGGACAAATAATCCAAAACTTCACAATGAGTCTTTGTCTCATCTTGCCAAGGTATGTCTTCTCTTTGTTCACAACCAGTAGCTATCATGTTATGCTTCACTCTAACCATTACATCTACCAGAAATGCTTCTTCGCCAATGAGAAAAGGAATTTCCCTGATGCCTGGCCAAATATTCCATGTATGTATGAATACTACTTTGTGCCTCCCTTTATGATAGGCTAGAAGACTAGCAAGGCTAACTCAATCAATCAAAATAAATAAATACATAAACTCAAAGAGCGTTGTTCCACAAAATGTGCAACCAGTAATAATGCAGAATATCAGCAGTTCATCTGTCTGACATTAAGACATCCCTTTAATGCATGACAGGGATGCTGAAAACTGTTCTGTTTAACTACACAACCATTTCACTGCATATTGCATGGGGTAAAGATTGATCTTTTCAGCCACTAACGTCATCAACAGACCATGTTCACATCCAGGGCCAGGAAAATGGCAGCTGTTGTTGTTACACAGAAAATGACAATGCCTTGCTATACACAAGCCTTAATAACCCGCAGTACAATAACAACAATGTTTTGTTAGTCCGTAGTTGTGTTGAAGTGATACATTTTGACAACGCACTCAGATGTATGAAACAATAACTCCAGCATCTGCTACAAAGGCCTGACCCATTTATATGATTATAATGAGGCCTGGAAGGCTGACCACATACAGTGTGATAAAAAATATCTAATTATAAAGTTGCATGATAGGAGAGTATATGGCTAACCCATTACTTGAACTACAGGCCAGCTAATGTTCTTAACCAGTTTCAGCGCAGACATAATGAAAGATACATTTGGAGGTATTTTATTTATTTATTTTTTGAATCACTGTATCCCCATCTATCTCTCTTTCTCTCTCTCTCTCTCTCTCTCTCTCTCTCTCTCTCTGTCTCTCTCTCTCTCTCTCTCTCTCTGTCTCTCTCTCTCTCTCTCTCTTTCTCTCTCTCTCTCTCTCTCTTTCTCTCTCTCTCTCTCTGTCTATCTTTCTCTCTCTCTCTCTCTGTCTTTCTCTCTCTCTCTCTCTCTCCTTCCCTCTCTCTCTTAAATGCACGTAGTCACTGAACGTATAGAAGTTTAATTAAAACACACAACGTTTTTGTCGCTCCTCTGGAGCAACTTCCTCAGAGAAAAGATAAAACAATTACAAGTTGTAATCAGATTTAAAAAAAACGCTCAATGCGATTTAATTATACTAAACAATCAGGTTGCTACTTTGGTAATTAGTTTCCAAGGAATAAGTAAAATTTAAAGCAACACAGGTAAAAAAGTGAAACAACGAAAAATCAAAACTTTAAACAGGCAAAACCTGTCACAATACTCTAGTGTCATCTAAAAATTTTCCCTGTCAACTCCTTAATGAAGTTAAATACTACAGTTTAAAGCAACACATGTAAGAAATAAAAAAATCAACGGAAAATATTAAACAAATAATATTTGTCACCATACAATAGTATCATCTAGAACATTTTCCTGTTGACTCCTTATCGAAGCATATACTATTATAAAAAATAAGTTAACATATAAAAATTGTATAAAAAAGTATAAGTATGTGTTAATATGTAACAGTTGGTCAACATTATTTACAAAAACATGGTGTTGCGTTGGGCTCTCCATGCGGAGCGAGTCTAGTGAACATGTTTGTAGCCTATTGGGAAAAAAGCAGTATATTTTTGACCTACCAGACATTAAAAATTTACTTGTATAATATACAAGTCTCTGTCTATCTTTCTCTCTCTTTCTCTCTCTCTCTCTCTCCCACGAGATTTTTGGACGACATATTTATCATCTTTAAAGGTGACCAACTAGCAGCTGATAAATTTGTTGATTATTTGAATTCTACTACCTCTTGACACAAACAGTATTGACTACCTGGACGTTAAACTAACAAAAGCCTCTAATTACAACAAGTTGTGCTCAACTATTTACAGGAAGCCCACTTATTGCAATTCTTTCTTACACTATTCCAGTGCACATCCCTTAAAACAGAAACGCTCTATAGTTAAGGGCCAACTTGTTAGAGCAGCAAGGATGTGCTCTATTGAAGTAGATTTCTTAGAGGAATGTGATCAATTGGGGAACATGTTTGTAAATAGAGATTACCCTGATTAGCTAGTCCAGGAACTGGTAGTAGAAATAAAAACAAACGTAAGGCTGGTATTTTCAACCCTATTTTACATGACAAGAGACTTAATAATGTGACAAATACTGATTATGTAGATACTGTTAATGATTTGCAGTCTACAAATATATCCTGTTGTAGTAGTAATGTACGTGTAACAAACCAAGGAGCCACTAACCATTTCTATAGGTCGAGCTTTATTTCTACCTTTAACAATGACAGTGATCAAGTTAAATTTATCCTTGACAAGAATTGGTATTTGTTACATAAAGACAATTTGTTAATGGAAAGAATTGGCCCTCACTTGATAACCATCTATAAGAGAGGAGCCAATTTAAAGAGTCTTCTTGAAACTAAGAAACCAAGAGTTTCTAATAGAATAAGAGGCTGTTTTCAATGTGGCTTCTGTAAGACGTGTAAACATGTTAAAACTGGTGGTTCCATTGAAATAGCAGGTAGAAAACATCAGATTATGCACAAACTTGATTGTAACTTTAAAAGTATTATTTATTTAGCAGTTTGTAAAAACTGCCCTGCATTTTATGTGGGAAAAACAGATCGTAAATTTAAAGATAGAATTTACGAACATATTTACACTATTTCAAAGGACAAGAATGACAATGCTTTAGTGAAACACATTAACATGAAAGGGGACCATTCTTTTCAATTGTTAGCTATTGACCAAATCAATCATGACATTAGAGGGGGACCTAGTTCATTGACACTAGAATGTCGTGAACTTGAATGGCAGTTGTCACTGAACGCCTTTTTTTACCCAGGTCTCAACGATAATTGCAAAATAGCTTGTATACTAAATTTAAAGAGCTATTTGAGACAATGATACTTTACCAAAAAAGAGGTAACTTTCAACCACCTTAGTGGATAGGCAACTGTTACATATTAATACATACTTATACTTTTTGATACAATTTTTATATGTTAACTTATTTTTTACTATAGTATATGCTTCGATAAGGAGTTAACAGGAAAATGTTCTAGATGATATTATTGTATGGTGACAAATATTATTTGTTTAATATTTTCCGTTATGTTACTTTGATTTTTTATTTCTTACATGTGTTGCTTTAAACTGTAGTATTTAACTTCATTAAAGAGTTGACAGGAAACATTTTTAGATGACACTACAGTATTGTGGCAGGTTTTACCTGTTTAAAGTTTTGATTTTTTGTTGTTTCACTTTTTTACCTGTGTT